>NW_024045131.1:2316773-2362169 GCF_012273895.1 Zerene cesonia | reverse complement strand
AGTATATTCTTGTGATTGATTTTACTCGAGTATTATAAATTGAGATATTAAAAACTTTACAAGGGATTTAAAACGCGATTTATTAATTATATTATTAACGAAACGTCAGGTAATTAAAATATAATAAATTGTGTTTAAATACGTTAAAAAGTCTTTAATTTCTAAATGCAGACAGATTTTATGACGTAGGCATCCGCTAAGAAAAGATTCCGACAAATTCTACCCCCAAGGGGATAAAAAAGGGGCTGAAAGTTTGTACCATGAAAAAATATAAGACCGCGCGGGCGAATCTGCGGGCAACAACTAGCTATTAACATAACGAGGTCATTGGTTAAGGACGCCTATGAAATCAGTTTGGCAAATGACGTGTATCAACCAACTACCAAACAATAGCATAACCATATCTAAAACAATGGAGACTATTTAAATCGTCGGTTAATAAATAATAAATATTGTTTAATAATATCGCCTGTTGAATGAGAAATGACTTTGTGTGAATGTGTTGCTATTAAATATATTTGTATATATGAGTCATGTGTTTAGGGTCCTACTAATATTATAAATGCGAAAGTGCGTGAGGATGGATATATGTGTACGTTTGTTACGCAGTAGCATGCCACTATTTCACGTCTCAAACTATCTTTGTGACAAATTTCATCCAGATCAGTTATTAGCGTTTTAGTTTGTATTTATATATAGTTTTTAGTGTCGACCTTCACACACGAGTTGGAGTAAAGAACACGGGCATTATGTGTAATCCTGTTTGCCATATAACAACATAACATATCAAGGTATTGGCCGACAATGCGTTTCTTTCACAGTTGCATGACTTTAATAATCTCTTTTTGTTCACTTCGTCGAACAAAATTGTTCTGCATACAGAGCCAGTACTTAGGAGTCGTTTCCTTGAGTTTATTTTATGTTATAGTTGGCAAAGGAGCTGGCGGGACACGTGGATAAGGGCTATCACCGCTCATGAACATTTGCAGAACTGTTAGGCTATTTGCGGGCCATAAAGTGAAGTCCCGTGTCCCCTACTGGGGTATGGGGCAGATGATATACATCTGTTTCACTGATCGATTTTTTTATGGACAAGTAGGTGATCAGCTTTCTGTGTCCTGCCAGATGAGACTTTTTTTTTTCGTGCGTCCCCAACGGGAATCGAACTCAGGACCCCTCGGTTCTACGCTCACGCGTTAACCACGCAAATGAATTACTGACTTTAAGAGATATGGCACGAAGTCCTTCGTTTATGTTGGTAATAAAAAAAAGGATTGGAAATAGTAAGAAAAAGCATACGGGTCTCCAGCTCCCGCACACATCGTACAAAATACAGTAGCGATTGTATGCTACTATTTCACACAAATATTCTGTAGCATTAGAGGTTGTGGTGCCCGGTGCGAGCTGGCCCAATTCCTGCCGAAGCGTGCTCGAATCCCACATTTGGAAATATAATGTCCAGATAGATATTTCTTGTAAAGGCTCATGGGCAGTGGTGATCGCTCGAGAACGGGCGAATCACTTGTTCGTTTGTCCGCTTTCTTTTATTAAAAAAAAATAGTGTACATCTTTTCTAGTAGCATATAGAAGGTGGGATGTAGAATCACATAATAACACCGTTTAGAATCGCCCTGACGAGTGATGTTATATTTTATTATTTTCTTGCCAGTTTAAAAACCTATAAATGTGCTCACACATATAGCTATAATATATACCTAAAAATAAAAATTGTAGCAAATAGGTATATTATTATATTATGATATAATATTTTACCAATATTGAAGTGACTATAATACTTCTATGACGTCAGCAACGTATACCGTAATTTATATTATCACATATTTATATAATGCGAACGTTAGGCCCACCATCAAGTCAGTTATATCACTAGCTATGCTTATGATATGTTGTATAAGGCTGTATCTAATACGGAAAGAACTGTTCCAATCGGACCAGTATTTCTTGAGATTAGCGCGTTCAAGCATACAAATACAAACAAACTCTTCAGCTTTCTAATATCAGTAAAGATTATTTCCGTGGACGGTAGTATATACTATAATATATATACATCGAAGGATAAGATCGAAAAGCAATAAGTAAAAGACAAATTTATATAACTTATCCTAAATAATTTATATATTGGTAAAATCATTTAAGACTATAAGAAACCACACCACGTTCGCGTACTTAGCGCCGTCATTCTTTCATCAGTGTGTCACCCAACAATGCCTTCGTTTCGAAGGATATCCGCTAAATTTGAAATGACTAAACGCGTGTAGTAGCAGCATGGCGTGCGCACACGCATGACTCACGATGTCTCGCGATTTCACTGCGAATTCCATAATCATTCAGAATCAATTACGTAGTAAACACTTGCTGCGAACAGATGTACTGTAAATGTACATCTGTTAATTTGTACGAGGATCACACAAAAACTATAGAGACGAATTTGATGCAATTGTTGCATCAAAGAACGCATGAGAAGGCATACAGCCTGTTGAGCATTTTAGTGACGAAGGTTATAAATTCATAAAATGGAAAGTAAAAGACATGAAACATTTAAATCAATCCTTACGCATTTGCCGATAATCTGTTATCACTACATAGTATGAAACAAAGTCGCTTTCTCTGTCTCTATGTCCCTATGTATGCTTAAATATTTAAAACTACGTAACGGATTTTTATGGGGTTTTCTGAGTGAATCAAGAGGAAGGTTTATATATAATACATCTATAAAACTACTGCGAATTGAACGCGTGCGAAGGCGCGGGCTAAAGCTAGTACACTATAAACGGTTACAAGTGGAATCTACGTATTTCAACAAAAAATTAATTCATGTTATTCTGTCTATCATCTTAAATGTAAATCTAACTATACTGAGCTACATTGGAGTGCCTTCTGTTCACCAGCATTTAGTTTAAAACTAGACTAAAGCAGATAATAAAAGAGCAGTACGTTAAATACGAACATCGATTATTAATTGTGACATTAAAATTCACATGACTACATAACTCCAAACGTGTAGCTGCATGTTGTTAACAGAATCTGTTCTCGACAAAATTTTTAATTTACTAATCGTTTTTTATGCGGATTTAATTAGACAGTATTGATTTAGAATTATCATTATCTAGTCTATTAGTAAAGCAGGTTTAGATTATATGTTTTATATACTGACATAATTTATAACATATTGAGTTATTTTTAATGATATAGTTATATTATTTATAACACCTTATGGATCAATGTCTATTAAAAGATATTCCCCACTCTAGTAACACCTAAAAACACATACACGCTCTATAAAACAACTTAAAACAATTATAAAAAAAACCTAGCGATCCATCCCGTCTTCTTCCGTGTTACGTTATTATTTCTCTGCATAAGGATTAGTCGAGGTGTTCTCAAGGTTTACGTTTATCAACAAATTTGGCGATACATTTTTCATTTATAAAGATATAACAACCAGCGCTCTGTTGAGCTCGAGATCAATACATATGTCCTATCAGTTACAAATAGTGTCAAAATAAGCAACATAACAGATAAAACGAGATCTTATCGCAGACTCGAAATGACAGATAATAGCAACGTCGACTTGCTCACTAAAACGCTCTCGGCATTCGTAAAACAGTTATTTTTGCGTAATCCTAGAAGGTAAATGATCCTTTATTTGATTTACCTCCTCTCCTGACCTCTGTGCAATGGCATTTTCCTTCTAGATAATGTTGTATTTATTGACCGGTAAATAGGAACTTTAAATTAAATTCCTACCGTATTGTAAATAATTGCATACGTTTAGGTTTCATTGCCTCTTCCGTTCGCACTTCAATGTTTTGAATAATTTAATTTATTGGCAATTGATTTAAGAAAAACAAGCACTATTCGTGGCGGAAATGTTTAATGTAAAAGATGTCTTAACTTTTGTATTGTCACCCAGCCAAATGGAAGTCAAATTGAGGTACATAATGTAGAAAGAATAAATCAGAAATTGCTCGTGTTCTCACAAAAGATGCTAGAAAGGTTGGTATAGTATAGTGATAAAAAATGCGTAAAATAGCTTGAAGCTACGATATTACATAAAATATATGAGGATTATATAATCATTCTAAAGAGCTATCTTGGTCCCATAAGGACGAAGGACCCGAGCTCGAAGGACCCGAGGTCCTTCGAACTGCCCTTGGCTTTTTCTGCAATTAAACGTCCTCCAAATTTTTAAGGCAATTGCAATAATGAAAAACTATACAAAGAAAGTAATGACATCACAAATTGTAATTGCTGTGTCGCGTGATAAGAGCTGAAAGTTATACATTTGCAAATAGTTTCAAGGCTGAGTAGCGGAGATAATTCGATGGAGTACATTGTAATTATAACAATTGTGATTTTGTACATGATTCTATTCTATAAAGATTCTTTGTTTACCAATTCTAAGCAAAAAATATTTGCGTCTAACATATTCATGAATATTATAAAGTAATAAAGGATACAGTTTTTCAGTTCATTAGTTGCTAGTTGAAGTTAATGTGGTATAAACTATAATAAATTGATGAAAATGTTCTATCATCAGAACTTCTATTTATAACAATCTAAATCAATTTTGAAAATCGCCGTGACATTGAAAAACAATGCTCAAAATTCTATCTACATCCTACTATCCTATCTTATTAATATTATAAATGCGAAAGTTTGTAAGGATGTGTGTGTGTTTGTTGCTCTTTCACGCAAAAACTGCCCTAAACTGATTGCAATGAAATTTGGTGTGTTAACAGCTGGCCAATTGGAATAACATAAAGGCTACTTTTTATCCCAATATTCCTACGGGATAACGACTTACGCAGGTGAAACCGCGGGGCGCAGCTAGTAAACACATAAAACAAAACGCATTGCACGTGTAGCATTCCTTTTTTTTTAAAGCAATTGTACAAACGCATACACGTGCTAAAGATTTACTTCCAAGCACTATTAGATAACCCTCATAGGAGGCCTGTGTCCCAGCAGTGGAAACATATATGGGCTGATGATGATGACTATTAGATAAAATCAAACCATTGTCAATCCTGCATCAAAACTCTCACTAACAAGAATAAAACTCAACTGTACCGTACATCTCGCTTAGCAGCAATAGAAAATTCGTTCATAATATATGTAAAGCACATCTCACGCGCCTCTATTTAAAATTAACATTACTCATTGAATAATGATCAGTTATAACCTGAATTGTAGGCGAATAACTGCCGGAGACACGCGATTGTAGAATTTGTAATTCTCTTGGATTTTTTTACAATTTATTCGCTTGTTTGACTTTGATAACAAAGTATCGTAAGGTAGGATAAGTTAGATAAATTTATATATGTCGCTTAACAATTAGTTAAACTGAAGATATTAATCTATCTACATTATTAATTAATAGCTGAAGAGTTTGTTTATTGCACGCGTTGATCTCTGGAACAACTGTATCAATTTTCAAAAATTCACATTTGAATATGTATGTGATACACGAGTGCTGTAGGTTATATAGGCAGCATGAGTAAAACCGGGGTGAAACGTTAATATGTCATAAAGACAGACACGTCCTATCCTACTAATCCTATCCTACTATAATTCTAAATAGTACTAATATTATTTTGTAAGGATGTGTGTGTGTGTTTGTTGCTCTTTCACGCAAAAACTACTTAACCAATTGCAATGAAATTCGGTACGTAGAGAGCTGGACAACTGGAATAACATATAAGCAACTTTTTATCCCAATATTCCTCGGGATACGGACTTACGCCGGTGAAACCGCGGAGCGCAGCTAGTATGTAATAAAGACAGACACAACAGCGGCCCTATCTCGTATCTTTCCTTTACATCCATATAAAATCTAAGGTCTTAAAAGTAACACTAAATGAAATTCAACCTACTGATTCACTAAATGAAAACTCTTATTAACTTTTCAGACTCAAATCGTTTAAAATAAACCAACCCAAGTACGAGTTCAATAATTTTAAAAAGAACAAACGTTTGATAACGGATTCTTCTTTAGATTTATCAATAAAATCAACGGTCGAGATTTCCCATAACGTCCAAAAATTGAATCTAACTAAGGACAACATATAAAATTGCGAAGAATAAAGGTTTTAGATCTATTTATATTAAGGGCGTGTTCTATTAGGGGCCTTGCTTATTGACTAGACAGATAACACTCCGAAACCTTTTCGGGTTGTAATTCTAGACCTTGGCTAATAGCTAGTAAGATAATAGCTTAATCAATTAGGGGACATCGATATGCCCACGTCAAAACAATCATATAAGCCTTACACAATGTTTACATGTAAAATCCATGGCAATTTTCCGTGAAATGTTGAAAGGTTTTCTTTCTACTTTAGGCAGAAAAAATGTCTATGAGATAGAAATATACAACAACCAGTGGCGTAGCTATCATAGGGCCAGGTGGTGCAGTGCACCAGGGCCCCGGAGCTCAGGGGGCCCTCTAACCTCTGCTTTGAAAGAGGGGAGGAAGGCGGAAAGAGGGGAGGAGGGCTCGATTCTTTCCCTATGCACCAGAGACCTTGTCCCTCTAGCTACGCCACTGACAACAACAGAAGCATTCGCGAAAATGGTTTAAAGAATAGCATTTTTTCAACACGCACAAATATTTAGCCTTTAATTTGATACTCTTTTAAAAATAACACGAGCATATGTGCATATACGTAAGGACTAAACATAGCAAGAAAAATATTTCATTCTTGCTTACTAAGCAATAAGTCAGTCGTGTTATGGTAGAGCAGGATACCGAGCTGGTGTGTCGCCTAGGTAAGCAGTCGTCAGCGCCCATGAACACTTGCAAAACTAGAGAATTTGCGAATGCGTTGTCCGCTCTTAAACCGTAAGGGATATGAAGACGGGAGCAAAGGAATGGACTGGGAAGAGTGAGGAATAAAAAACGGGCTTTCGGGTACCCGATTCAAGTAACAAATTAATAATTAATTTTTGCGATTCATATATTTCATTATAGTGAAAACATAAAGGGTAATTTACAAATATTATTTACGAATATAATACTGTGTTAAGTACTATAAGCTTATGTATTATGATAGTAAAGCTTCAAAAATGTTACAAAAAAGGAATATAATAAAGTTCCTTGCGTGACCTGCGAAACTACTAATGATAATAAAATAGTAGAATATTAAATAACACGATATAATAGTAATGTTGGGACCTTTGGGGAGTTACGTGACCAGAATTTCTTCTTTACTTTTTATCGTTGCAACAGAAGTCTATGAAGCTATCTAACTGTATCAGTTACGTCATATGTACCGTTTTGATGTAGGTATAATTTGGGTATCTCGTAATTTAGATTTTATCTCAATTGTAGCTGGGTAAATATTAAGAATCGGTCAAGAGTGAGTCGGACTTACGGTACTAAGGGTTCCATGCAAATGAGGTAAAGACAGCTTTGAACATCAATCCAATTTATGACCGCGCAAAACATTGCTTAACCTCGATTTTTTCTATTAATTGTTGGTATATCAGCAACACAAATACATGACAGTTTGTAAGCTAAAACCTGGTGAGACGGAGAGCGAAGTCCTAGTTATGTATGTACTAGCTTTCCGCCCGCGGCTTTGCGCGGCTTTCCTGCGACTACGCGCAAAGATATACCCGGGGTTTTCCTCGCATGTTCTCATTCCCGTGGGATGTCCGTGATAAAAATGTTTGTTATATCCTATATCCCTTCCCCGGTTCTAAGCTATCTCTGCACAAATTTTCAGCCAAATCGGCTAATCCATTCTTGAGTTATAAATAATGCAACTAGCACCACTTTCTTTTATATACATAGATTATATACTCCCGTTTTCACCCTTTGGATACCGAACCCAAAATGTTATACAAATTTATATAACACTTCGATCTACTTCTCTTCTGAATTTGTAAATCGTGACCGCAGTTCGTTAAAACCACACTTATATTACATGGCAACTTGTAAATTCTTATCTTGTCTGTGATGTATTGTATATATGTAGATGAATTACGACGTTTTCATTTTATGTTTATTCGAGATTTTCCACGTCATTGCGCTGCAAGGTGTTACCTTGAATAAAATGCAGTGTTTTTACAAAATAAACTTAACATTGCCGAATCGTTATGAGAGCTGGCAACATGTCTCTTAATTAGATACTAATTAAAAAGATACTATTATTTAAACGGATATAAGAACCTATATTTAGTAGTACAATCTAGTGGAGAATTTCAGTCGTGTAATCGCTACTAATATTATAAACGCGAAAGCAAATTCGTTTGTGTCTAGGTACTTCACGTCCAAAACGTTGAACCGATCTGGATGAAATTTGGTATAGTGACAGTTTTTGAGCCGAGGAAAAATATAGGATAGTTTTTGTCCCGGAAATCTACTACGCGAAAAAAACCTTTACTAAGCGGGCAAAGTCACGGGCGAAAAGCTAGGCGCCTACAACCTATCTATTCAATATATGTATCCGCATAGTACAAAATTAAATTACATATTCCAATAAGGATTAATACGTGGAAGTTATAACTTCCACGAAGTTCAAACATTATTCTAATAAAAATTCCAATCCACCCGCTGATTACCTACTGGCCCGCAATCATCATATGAAAGAGATGCGAAAAGGATTTACGTCATGCCGAAAGCCCAAGGTCACTGCGTTTTTGAATGAGATAGCCATCTTCAGTAGAGCGTGTTGCTTTAGCTTACAAGAATGTACCAAGCTTCTAGAGTAGGATGGGCAAAACAGTGACAGATGTGAGATTATTAGTACTCCCAGCCTTTGAATCGTCAAACTTTTCTTAAAGTATGTCGATTTTGGGGAAAAGACCGTGGGTTACCTCGGACTCCCACTGGTAGAGTACCCTAGGCAGTGACCTACAGTCTAAGCTCCACTGTTGTCAATCTCGATCTTAGTCGTGGTGGCGGGAATTCTTAAAGAAAACATCAAATCAGCAGTATCCTGCCGCTTAGTTTCTATATGGTTTTTATGTCTAGAGATAGTATGGAATGACATACTGCGATGGAATATCTCATCTCCACGGGAATTTCCCTTGACTGCGCGGGCTACCACGCTAGTTTCGAGATTAAACCACCCATCACTGCTCGATTAATTAAGAAGGTTGTGGCGTACACAAAACTGTACTGCAACACGCTAACGGTAACTCAAAAACAGTCGAGTTAATACATTCGCATAATTTAGAAAGCTCATAATAAGCATTTTATTCTCTATATAGTTAAAATATCGAGCGGAAAGTGAACGCGTGTAAACATCTCGTTCGGCGAAAGAAGGAGAAAGTAAACCGAATATGAAATGATATTGACTTATCGACGTTTAATGGTAATCTGTCAGGTTCACAAAAAATGAGGTATTCAAATGATGGCTCATGTGGGAGTTTCTGTTTTTTATATACCGGGCAATAAGCTGGTTCGCCTGAAGGTAAGCGCATGGTATGGATGGATGGTAAGCCAACTTTCGTTTTTTTTTAAAGGGATATAATGCGCTGAATTCAAATGACGGCTCATGTGGGAGTTCCTGTTTTTTATATCATACCGGGAAATTAGGTGGTTCGCCTGATGGTAAGCGTACCACTGCATACCACTCATGAACATTCGTTTTTTTTTATGGTTATAATTGCTCATGATACCTGATAGAAGTGGGATGTGGAATTGGTCGAGGAAACATTTTCCGCCCTCCTATTTCCTGGTCGAATTGTAAACGGTTTACAGGTTCGCGTTTATAGCAACACCTAGCGATAGTTAGTTCTGTCTACTATCTATATACACAGGCAAAAATGGTTCTTCAAATGCATTCTGTTGGCAGGATATCTCTCTATCTATTGATAACAAAACAATATATTTTGGTACGAATATAATGATTTTGTTAACGTTAGTACACTTTTCTTCTTGACAGTAGAATGTTAAATAATAAGATAATTATAATTCTGCTTTATCTAAATCAGGGCAAAAAGTGAAAGACAGCATTAGTTATTATAGTTATTCAATTATTATTTAGAACTTAAAAAAACACACATCTTTTATGGGTAACACTTTTTTTTTGTCCAGTCAAACCGGACGGAACCGGGACAAACAGCTAGTCTTCTAATAAACAACCTACGCAATGTATACTTAGATATAAAGTTAGTGACATTGTAGGGTGATCTCTGGTTCTATTTAACAGATTTAACAAATTCTATTACAATAGAAAGCCAGCTTATATGGTGAGTGTATATAGCATAGAAATATGTTATTAAACCCGGGGGGAGCCGGTACGAACGTCTGGTTCCAGAATATTCCTTGTTCTACGATATTTGTACGAAAACTTGGCTTAATTCCGTCAAACACACGTATAAAACAGGGAGGTTAAGCGAGTCACTTGTCCAATTTCCGCTAAGTGCATATGCCGCTTGTAATATCCGGCCCGATATAATTTCATCATTGAATCGTTTTTAAAAACATAAACAGATGTTTACGGCAATCTAATCTTTGGAAACATACATAATTATAGCTTTAGAGGCGATTTTTCCATCCTCATTAAAAACTTATTCGTAGTATATCATATTGAACAACCATTTCAACAATTATTTCCTACGAAAAGGGTCATAGACGTCTCTGGGGGTGATACCACACCAGATTCTGCAATGGGACCAAATGACATCAGTTCCTTATCAAACACAAGAAAAATTACCTTAAACCGGTTGAAATCTTACGGAGTCATTGAGAAACAAACTCAAAAAGAATGCGAATTGAAAACCACTTTCGTTTTTTGGGACGTCAGCTGACGCTAATTGTCCGACTTTTGACATTTCAATATATTACTACAGGACATTATAACCCAGAATTTATAAAATAATTTTTTAGCGAAAACCATTTTAATTGTCAGAACTAGATCAAATTTAGATGGGACCAAATAAAAAATAATCAGAATCAATTAATCAATCAAAATGTTTTGAATCAAAGAGAATCATGAAGATCGGTTAACCCAGATATTCTGACGTAATAAAGCCAAAGAAACACTGATCAATTAAAAAGACCCTACTTTTTTACTACTCTAATCGTAAGTGATGTAAAATTATTAATTCTATTTATTAATAAGGTTTTACTACATAGAGGAAATCATATTCAGAATCTAGTATCGGCGAGCATTTATATGTTAAAATCAGAGATAAAAATCAGACAGGACCTAGTGCACAAAACTGTGTCCTAGGTCACCCGCTCAGCCTTTAAACGCGTACGAGTGATAAATAATGGATATTTGAACAATAAAGCGTCAACCTTCGATTTTATTTAAAGCGGAACCTGTTCGTAATTGCTCCTGTGCAGGGCAGAAAGCATTATTGCGTCGAGTATGTTATATACATATATCGAAATCGTAGAGAAATTATTTTTTCAACGTGAATTTATTAATGGATGAAGGAGAATTTTTGAGTTACGTGAATATATATATTTTTTAAATTGCATTGGTTATCTATACTTATAAAATAAAGATGTAGAATTTGTTTGTTTGAACGCGCTAATCTCAAAAACCCAGGGGCCGATTATAAAAATTCTTTCATCTACACACCGTCACCGGATAAATTGTATGAGTGCTATGGACCCGGACAAATCCAGGGCGGATCGCTAGTTATTTATTCTACCTGTTAGGTATAAAGTGGATACATACGTAAAATCCCGGTATCAACTAATCAGATTCTAATTAGAATTTTATCTAAACTATCGACACTTACATTCAAATAACTAATGTCTATTGAGAGCAAGACAGTGGCAGCCCTACATACTCTAAAGTCTAGACAGCCTAACCACAGTCTAATAATCCATATAGTCGTTCAGCAAAGACGTTTAGACGGGTCATCGTGCGGAGCGCGGGGCGAGTTGCGGGAGGCACGAGCCCGATTTACACACACCATGTTTTTAGCAGCTCGGGACACCATTAAGGGCTGTCACACGGATATTTTAATTTGTCGTTTATATTTTTCGTTATATTATTGGCTATAATTATTGAGTTGTGACAATCGCGAATATTTACGATATCAAAGGCGTTATACTATTATATGCTGTCACTTTATAATGCGGCCTAACCACGAGTTGCAAATGTGATTTGATTGTGAGATCATTATTGCATTATTGTTCAAAATAGCGTACTAAATCCTTTCAATGATAACAATTCACCATAGAAACAAAATATCAAGGTCTTCAGTTAGAATAAATAACATCCTACAACTCGAAGGTTCCAACTAGGGTAATCTCTCTACAAGGCGTCACATCATCTTTTAAACACAGGGTTTTTAGCTCAATAATGCATTCTAGAATTTAATGTTTCCTTTTAAATGTTCGGTGCGTTTGTCCAGTACGGGACGTTCTAAGACTGAACCGAAGATGACGAGTTGTGTTCATAATATCGTATTTAATTTAAGTCGTCGGTCGTAAGTCAAGTTTCGTAGTAAAAACTCAATGTTTTTTTATGTCATAGCGGGCAACTGAGCTGGTGGTACGCCTGATGGTAAGCGATCACCACCGCCCGTGAATATCCGTAGAGGCTCAGACCTCTGCGAATTCGCTGCCCGCTTTTAAGTGGTAAGGGATAAGGAAAGAATTAATGACTGGAAAGAAGGATGACGTTTAAAGAATTAGATTCAGAAAAGGACTGCGTTAAAGGAACGAGACTTACGCCGTTGACAGCGAATGATTGTTTAAATGTTTATTGACATTAATATGACTCATGAGATCTATAGATGTGTATATAACCTATTTATAACACAAATCTGTATGTTGGTATGTACGATATTGATACGAATAACAAAAGCTATTTACTGTTGATTGACAAATGCTGTTTCAAACATATATAAAAAAATAACAGAAACATTTTAAAAATACGATTTACTTTGAATTCCTTTTTCCATTTTCAAGTGGTTATTTTTTACCTGATTCTAAGACTAAATTTAAATATGTACAAACGTTTTTGTACCTATGACGTCACGGAATGACACAGAATCAAATCAAAACCGTTCGCTTTAAATAACTTTTATAATATTGATACATAATTAGCTACTAAACAGTAAGCATACATTTTGAATCGACTTCAAAATAAGGAGGTTTTTAAATCGACTGTATTTTATGTGTTTGTTACCTCATAACTTTTTACTGTGTGAATCGATTTCTCTGTTCCTTTGTTTATTTATTTTTTTGAAAGCTGGTGCTTACCACGGTCCACGTGGTCCTATATATATTTGTTGAGGAAGGGAAAGGAAGCGATTTAAGAGGAAGGTTTATACGTATACTAGCGACCCGGAGGCAATAATATATTATAATATATAATACATATATATTATAATATATTATTGCCATCCTCCATAAAAAAATGTTGCGTAATTTTAAAGATATGAATATTCTACGGAATATAATTTCATAGGTATATTATTTTTATCCTAGGAACTTCACTCGTATAATTCTTGTGAGTCAATTGGGGCTTATATTCATACAATACTACTTAATCTATGCATATAATATAACGCTGAAGATTTTGTTTGTTAGAACGCGCTCATCTCAGAAACTACTGGTTTGAATTGAAAAATAATTTCCGTTTTGAATAATCTAGGTAAAAGCTATATATAATAAATAAAATCATATAAAATTGAACGCCGTGGGTAAAACCACGGGGCACAATTAGTAATTTATTAAGCTATATTATAGTTAGTCTGACTCATAACTGATATTCCTTAAATAGAAATAAAAGACACAGAGTGATTTATGTTTCCCCGAGGGCCGATAAACCTTGCGAAGTCAATATTTATTTTACTTATATTATATTAAATAGGTTTATTGACATATGGTGATAATTGTTAACATTCCATTAATTAAACATTATAGCCACTTTCTACCAACAAACGATAAAAATTCGTATAAGAAGATAAAAATCGTAAATTATTCATTTCAAGTATTTCCAATGATCATTGTACCATTTTATATCGCAAAACTCGTTCCGAGCGAAAATTTTATACACTATCCAGTCGCATAAGCGCATGCACTACAAAACCTAAAAGTTGATAAAACAAAAGCATTATAGCAAACCTGTTTTGCAAAAATCTTACGATTTTGCGCGGCCGGCTTTTCGTAATCTATCTGTTTTTTTTCTACAACTGCACTTATTTACGACACGACAAATATTATATTAACAAGAAGTATTTATAATTATATTTACTAAAACACTCACCTGTTTATCAATGACACAAATAAATTCGTAATTTAATTCACAAACGATTGAAACTGCAACTTCAGCACTCGTGACCCAGCGGGCATTAGCACCAGCAATGCAACCAACATGACATTTCAAATTTCAATGTCATAAATATTTTCATTATGTTGGCATCTCTTGAAAAAGTATTGCCAGTAGAAACGTTTTGTCGATGGTTATTTTTAAATTAAATATTTTTATTGAAGCAGGCACTATAAGTATAGCATAAATTCTGTTAATTTCAGATTTTGTATGTTTTTCTTAAATGTTCATTACCTTACACAAATAAAACTGAAATAACAGAAGAGATTCGGTTGCTTGAAGCTATAAAGTCTGTGTATTTTTTTTTTAAACTTCATGTTAATTACATTCATTTCAATTTATTTATGGTTCGTGTGAAATTAATTATTTTTGTCCATACCATTTAAACATTTGCAAATAAAATGCATTCGATAGTTATCGCGAATAATAGATCAAAATAAAAATATCTGTCATCACATTACATTATATCTTGTAAGCTTTTCCAGTCTCGTAATTCATCATAAAACTTGCGAACGTTTATTGTAAAATAAGTAATATTATTACGTTTTTTTACGTCCATTAATGTAATATTGATTTGGTACATAGCAATATTTTATTTTTTTGTGCATTTTAATGCCATAGAGCATAAACAAAGTTTGAATTTTGATAGTTTGAAAACAAACTTGAAGTTTGTCGGTTAACCGTCATTCATGAAATTTAAAATACAAATTATTTAATAGCGTCCCGTGTTATAGTTCTGTTCTAATTTATTTTTTATGTTTTAACTATACTTAGTGTTTTTACAGTGACTGCTTCATAAAAGTAAGGATTAATTAAAGCTTTTTTTACATGATAGATATGTAAGGGACATGTTAATTTTTTCGTCATAATATTACACTGATTCCGTGTTCTGATTATGTTCTATACACAAAACTAAAACAAAGTGGTTCTTTTATAAATCTAAATTACTGGAAATAGGAATACATTATATGAATTAAATAAAGTATTTTAAAATAAATTTCTTTTCAATGCCCGTTAATGTTATGTAGTATTTTGATATTTCTGTCCTGTATCCTAAGCTTCTTTAAAACAAATCAAATTCGTAATGTTATGCATATTTTTGATGTAACCAAATAGATACTCCAACAGAGCAAAATAAAATAACGCATAAAATTGAAAATGTATGAATTTTCAAATTTGAATTTAATAATGCCTACATTTGTTACAGTTTTGAAAGCATGGCGTCTCAAGAATACGTACAAAAGTTAAGGGAAGAACGGCTTGCTAAAGAGAAGGCTAGAATTCAAAAGGTACTAATCCATATAATATATATTTACCTAACTGTAACATGAAAAAGTTTATCTGCAATCAATGACACTGTTGTTATAAAAGCTCACACACATAACAATATTTTTCCTCCTTTCAACTGACCTGAATCATTATCACAATAAAACACTAAACAGTTAGATACATGAGTCTAATAAGATTGTTTTGATTTTGTTGTGCTTATTTCGAACTGTTCTCTCTAATATCTACCTCATTTTGACATGATATTGTTCTGAGTTGATTAGCTGGTCTGTTACTCTGTTGTCATTCTTTCCGTACTTAGTGTGTAATGTTTAAAATGTCGGGAATAATATATTTAATCATATTTTGTAATGGTGAAAGACCTTAATTTCTAATGAACACTGCCCAGCTTGAACTATGAATAATAATATGTAATGGTAAATGATGAAATTGAGCCTCACATCTTTGTTTTTCTTTAAATAGAAATAAATTACATTTTAGTTTTAACAGATTATGCTGGAAAATTTGAATAGTTATTTGTGTTACTTGTGAGAGCTTCAAAGAGCGACCTACAAACCCAAATGCCTTCCATCATCATCCCAGATATGTTACCACTGCTGGGCCACAGGCCTCCTATGAGAGTTCGGGCCATAATCCACCATGCTGGCCAAGTGCGGGTTGAAAATGCCTTCCAATCATACCTAATTGTTTATTATTTAGCTTAATTAATTCCCTCAAAATGTTAATGAATTGAGAGAGTGAATGTGTCACCCACAATTCACTCCACAATACCAATTGTAATATTCAATATCCCTTATTTGTCATTTTTTCAGCTCCGAGAACTTAACCTCAAAAAATATGGACATACTGAACCAACTACGTCGACAGCAACAAACCATTCTACAACACTTCCTCTCAAATCTAAATCTACCACTTCTACACTTGTCAGAAATAATTCCAGCTGTAATCCAATTAAAAATCAAACTAAACCTCTAAAAAATCAACTCTCATTTAACCAAAATGCTAATAAACCATTGACAGCTCAAGATTTCAAAATAACTAAAAATAATTTACCGCTACACAATGTTGTTCAAACACAAAATAATGGCATGATTAAAAAACCAAATAACATACATTCCAAAGATTCAGCTGCAAATAAGTTAACTAACAACTTTGCTAAGCCAAAATCGTCAGGCAACAGTCGTTTAAATGATATGAAGAACAACAGAACTATCAAAAACCCTGCTAATAGTTTTAAACTACAGAAAAGCATGTCAGTGCCAGCCAGACCTCCCAAACCAAACAATGCGTCTAGACAAAGTTTAATTCCTAGAACAACAACTGTTCAGAATAGCCGGGAATCTGTGTTCGAACGATTGTATAAGCCAAAGATAGTCCAGAAGCCAGCAGTTGATGATGTTCATAAACTGAGACATGATCCCAACTTCTTAAAAAAAGTTATAAGCGCGTCGAATTTGATCACGAATAGACGACACACTACATTCGAGACAAAATCAACGAAACAACCCATCAGGCGCTCGATTTCCGCAGTTCACTTGAAGAAAATAAGCAAGTCTGAAATAAAGAATTGCATCCACAAATGGGCGTCCATCGGGGAGAAAATTGACAAAGCGAGTTTGAAGGATATCAATGAAGACGAGGACACGCACGAGGAAAAAGTCGTTTCAGCCGTGAAGAGCGAACGGAAGAAGGTGAAATTTCAGACACCGCTAAATAACCCAGAGGAAATGCTCTCAAAACTGAACAAATGGTTGCGTTTGCGCGGGAAAACAATAGATTCCTATCCCCATTTGAAGTGCTTCGGCATACCGCACCATGAGATTGAAATACCGAAGTTCGATTATGACGATGAAAATAAAGAAAATATAGCGTTAGATCACGATAGCGATAATGAATCGTTCACCGAGCTGAATTGCAAGGAAATGAGGGATATGGATAAATGGCGGAGCCCCAGCTGCGTGGACAGTGTTGATTTCAACGAGAGCTATCAGACAACTATGACGTCGGAGATATCGCCCCGCGAGGATGAGCTGCTGCTCGGTGCTTTGAATCATTTAACGGAATTATTGAAGCTTGTAAGTATGATTTTAAATCTGTTGCAAGTTGTATTGTTATGTTACAGATTTTTACTAGATTATCAATGTTAAATGAATAATTTGTATTTCTTATATAATTAATTGAAAACTAGACACTCGTCCCGGCTCTGCCCGGATTTCTTTTTAATTAAAAATGAGCATTCCAAATAATAAAAAGTATCCTATCACCCTACTCAGCATATGAGCTGACATGGTATGCCCTGTCTGTATACGAAATTTCATCAAAATCCGTTCAGTAGTTTAAACTAATTAATTTTTCATCAAATATATCCAGGGCTATAATTGGGAGGACTGTGCCCGTTGGCTGCGCACCATACGCGACAGATACAGCAGGGCACAAGAGACTGCCGCCTACTGGGAGTGCCGAGCCCTGCTGGAGGAGAGGAGAGGAGACTTGCCGGCCTCCATGCAGTGCTGGGAGCAAGCCGTGTGCAAGGGAACGGAGGTGGGTACAGTGCGGAAGTAGCCACTAGACCAACGCTTTTGCGTTATCGAACCTTGAACTGCTTGGTTTTACGTTCGCGTGCTACCGTATAATCTCAAATCTGAACATATTCAATTTATTGATTTATTCTTTCTTTGTACACAAGAATAAAAATACAAAATAGATATGATAAAAAAACACTTAAAACTAGTTCACAAATGGCGACCTTATGGCAAAAAGACATCTTTACCAGGCAACCTTTATTCAAGACTAGCTGCGCCCCGCGGTTTCACCCGCGTAAGTCCGTATCTGGTAGGAATATCGGGATAAAAAGTTACCTATATGTTATTCCAGTTGTCCAGCTGTCTACGTACCAATTTTCAATGCAATCGGTTCAGTAGTTTTTACGTGAAAGAGCAACAAACACACACACACATCCTTACAAAGTTTCGCATTTATAATATTAGTAGGATTCCCATGTTACCGCTATAAAGAAAATGTAATGTAGGATGGAAGAAATGTACCAACATAAATTATTATCATACATCTGGCTTATAATTCCGAGAATTAAATTTTCGATATTAGACGTGTGACATTGCCAACCTGCACTTGGCCAGCGTGGTGAATGAGGGCCTAAACTATCATAGGAGGCCTGTGTCCCAGCAGTGGGAATATGTATGGACTGATGATGATTAAACGTAACTTTCAGAGCTCCGTAGCCGAGGCGAGTCTTGACCAGCTTCTGGACAAGTTCATGCAATTGAAGATTAATCCGACTTCGGGAAAGAAGAACGTGGAGGCGAAACTAGTCGACGCCAAGAACGTGTTTAAAAGCACGCTAATACGGTTCGCGATACAGGAGGCTAGGTGAGTAGATTGTGTTTGTTTGTATGTTTCGCTACGTGTATGCAATTGTTTTTCTTTTATTTAAAAGTAGCTTTAAAAAAAAATACAAACTTTTGCCCGCGGCTTTGCACGTTTTAAATTCGGACCGGTTTAAGTTGCGTAGTTTTAAAGATTTAAGAATACATAAATAAGGATTGACATAGAAAGCGACTTTGTTTTATACAATGTAGTGATTTTCTACTACCACTAGCAGAAGTACTACTACCGCCATCGCATCTACCATTTCTAGTTTCTACTATTTTCTGCTACTTATTGCTTACTATTTACTACTACTTTCCACCACATTCTACTATTTTCTACCACTTTCTTTTTTTCACTACTTTTGCATGCAATTGGAAGCAGTAAATATTCTCATTTATACCAAATTATATAATCACTAATTACCACCATTTCTTACAAAAGCAGGTAAACAAGCCTTCTACGAGGATGCAGGCCATACTCAATTGAAATTAAATTATTCATTCAAAAGGTTATCAAAATTATGTATCTATCACTTATAACTCGAGACTGGCTAAATGAATATTAATAATTTTTCATTTGTAGGATTCGTCTGTATTTGTATTGGGATAAACACTTCTGTAAATTTGAAAAACTCGCATAAAACTATACGAGCGGAGCCGGGTCGTGCACCTTGTTAAAATGTAAAAACCATGTTTCCAGGAATAGCATGCCCAAAGTGACGGTCACACCAGTGCGCAGGAGCACGCGCCTCAGCTGCTACCAGAAGCAAACGCCTCTCAAACTGTTCAGCACCATACAGCAGGCTATAGAATCGGAACACGCGGAGTTTAGACCTAACAGGGCGATGGCTGGGACGCCTTAGGGTCTAGGTTTGTAGGTTATTCGGTTCGAATTTAAGGTATGTGACAGTAGTGGCCGAGTGTAGTTATCGGTTTAGATATTGCAAGTTTTGGTGGGAGAAGTCATTCAAATAATTGTTTCTGACACATATCTGAATCACCCTCAAATTGTCATAACTAGAATAAATTTGAATAAGATCACATGGTTCACTCGGTCGAAAGATCTAAGCCATATAGTTAAGGATCCCTTTTCTTCTTGAATGGATTGAAAAAAATTGTTTCAAAGATGTTGAGTAACGTATCGAAATGTGAGATTTTTAATACACATTGTTGAATTTAAGATTTAAAACGTATTTGACTATTTGTTTATCATTCTTATAGCATAAATTCTGCAGGCTAGAATTTCGCGAGTGGTGCGGGTTCAAATCCCGCCTCGTGATCGAATTTTTTCATTCATCATTTGATTACTGTTTAACTAAAATTAAATCATAGTTATATTTAACTTGATAAAATAGTTGTTTTATAATTAAATTTCACATCTACCAAAAACATTTTCATTATAATATGATCTCTCTGTGAATAAATAATTATGTCCCTTTGAAATTTGCTCTAGATTCAATAAATGAATACTAAATTACTGTGGTATATATTCCAGTGCTTCATTTTTTTTAATAAGATTATGTAATACACTTGAGTCTGTGGTATTATTTTAAAGTGAACTAAATAAAAATTGTGATATGAAGTTATTTAACTTACTGTTTATTGTAGACGAAACGTTCACTATTATGCATTGATAATTTAGAATTTGAATTCATCAATGCATGCATTTATTTAAAAATGACACTTTTGACTCACAGAATTTCGTTTACAAAAATCAGTGGGTTAAATTTTAAGCAATATCATGAAAATGCAATTGTTGTCATCTGAATAAACATTCTGTTTCATTATTCATAATTTTTCCCTTATTGTTAACATAATAACAACTTATTGTTAGCCTAATTAAAAAAAAAACCTAATAGATGGAGATAGTTTCGCAAGTCTAGTTACGGAAGTATTTCTTTGTCATTCAGAAAAATGATTGATGATTGAATGATTTTTAATACGATTTTATTGGCTGCATCTGTGTGTCTGTTTGTAACCGCCTTCTCTAGACTCGATTTTGACCTACTTTTAACGGACAGATTTTATTGAAACTGCGCACATAAAGATTTTGTGACAATACAATAACTTTATAAGTTTATATAATATTGATTAGGATCGCCAGCGCAAGCGCAAGTAAGACAATAGTTGATTCTATAATTGCAGCCTGCTTTCTTTTAACTATGTTTTCATTCTATTTTTAAAATTATTTATAGTTTTTTTCTTCGCATGTATTCTAGTGCTACAATTTCAAAAATTTTCCATTTGCCGTCAAAACGCAAGGCATCTGTCAACATTTGTTTTGGCATTGTACAAAAACAAAGAGTTTTGCCGCGTAAATTGTTGTGTTAATAATAGAATTCAAACTAATTTTCCACTTTGTTTAAGTACATTGACTTCGCGCCTTATTGACCTTTGATAATATATCTTCAAATAATTAATTTTATATTTTTTTTTAATTACTCTATTGCTACAAATAATATTTGTTTCTTTTTCTATCGGCCTATTTTATTATAGTCTACAAGGGGTCATGTATAAATTACGTCACAAGGGTGAGGGGGAGGGAGATGCTGTAATCACCAAAAAATGGGTATGTGGGGTAGGAGGTCAATAGCAATAAAGAATGTTTATATTTATTCCACATTACATTTAAGACGTGTTAAAAATTTTAAAAGTATTAACGTTTTACGAGAGGGTCTATACATGTAACAAGCCGTGAGGGGGGGAGAGGCAAAAAAAAAACTAAAATTCGTGTGACACAATATATGTATGGCTCCCTGAAGTTCTAAAAGACTGACTCATATTTCAAAATATTTTTTTGTACTGCTATTTATTGTGTAAATTATGCGCTTTTCAAATTATGTAATTAAGTGTCTTTATTATGTTTTGAACCGATGTCAAAAAAGTTCTTAGGCTCTATGCATATGTTCACTTCAATCTGAATGACTTTTAAACTAGTGTGCTTGTAAATAATTTCTAATATATTTAGAATTCCGTGACGTGTCTTTAGTGATAAATTATATATTTAGTAATAGGAAGGTACGAAATAGGGTCGAAGTTCTATGGTATTTGTTTTTTTTTTGTACAGTAGCCTTGGCTGGTCAACTAAGAGCCTATTGATGAAACATTTGACCATGTCTTTCTTTCCGATATCTGTTTTTGTGTACCATAGTAATGGACAGACATATATGTATACTATAATAATATATGGAAGTATAAATTTTGTTATAATGCATGAGTTATTGTAAATAGTTTTAATGTTTTGTAATCATGTAGACGTAATTGTATGAAACCAATTATTTAGATTAGAGCTAGACTTTTTACTGCTGTATTAGAAAATACACATTAAATAATTAATTATCGTATTAATATCGATGATGTCGCCTCAAATAACTAAAAACTAGTGGTTAAGAATTGGTTGATTTATTTGTACAAATAAACCAGGGTAACCTACATATCTATGGGTTCCCTACACGTGTCCAAGTCTGTAAGCTTCGTTACATATGGCGCAGCGTGCCCAAAACGGGGCTTTTATGAAATTTTTGACCGAGAAGTGAAATCGGGGGGGAGAGACAAGAAGAGAAACGGTCATTAGACAAGTATCTAAAGTATCACTCATTCATTAGGAGACCCACTTAGCCTGAGAGCATTGTAACAGCTGATACGACGGTAGCTCCAACCTGGCTACTTAGAATATTGGTAAAACCTAACTACCAATATGGGATTTGTGTTTACTGTCGTGCCATATTACGGATTGTGTCTCCAACCATTTGAGTCGATCACGTTTTTAGTTATTTGGTGGACCACACTTGCCCCTAATTATAATTAATTTACTTATGAATTAAATCTTGATTAATACATTATTTTGTGAAACCCCATTTTTTTATGCCTTCTACGACGACATTCATGGGTTAATGAATAAATCACTATTTAAAGCCATCGAAGAAGGTGTAACATTCTAAGCTATTGCTCTGTACATAGCGTAACGAAGTGATTTTTAAAATCATAAGCTTGTTTAGAAAAGTTATTAGGTTTTCTTGTATTTTGTTTGATGTGCAATAAAAATAATCATGAGTAAAAGTGTTTCATTTTCTTTAAATGCTCTTTAATATTAATATTATTTTCATTCAAATGAAATAAAAGCTTTAATATAACAACTTAGTTGTGTACCTATTGTGTTTGTGCGTAGCCAGGAGGTAATTTAGAGGGTTCTAACATACCCGAAATAAAATTAGGAAAATATACTATTTTTCAATACAAGAAGGTATGTCTTCTGTAAAAAATATAAGGTTGATATATGAGGTAGATTTATTTTCACAAATCCTTCCGTATATAAAATTTGATTGCGTCCATGCTAGATTGGTACTCGAAAGATCAATATTGCTCCCAAGCGGGTAATGCAGTACCTATTTGGTAGAAGTAAACTGTTTTTATAAGTTAAGCCATGCTCAAAAAGTAATAAATAATTCAAGTCGAAGTTGATGCTGCAAATGAATGACATGACTTTTTTACTTTTTATGAACACTAAGTAAACAATAGTAAACATAAATATACATCTTAAATAAATATGTATGTAATAATAAACTCCATGTTATTTTACGTAAGGAAGTTAAGCACATCTAATTGAAATAAGAATAAAATAAAATTTGATTCAAGCTCATGAAACGTCTTGACAAAGCACTATATTTCGTTTATCTTTGAATGTGCTTTTTTGACATTTGTCATTTATGATTTGTCTGCATTCTGTAGTCTATTATTCTTTATAAGTTGAAAGGTGTCAGTGTGAGCGGACGTGTGGTTTTCTGTAAACTTGCGTCACAAATTTTGCCTGAAAAAATCGTGTTACATACCTATTTGTTATTTTATTATAGTTTTAAAGTAATATAATAGTAGTTATTGGCCGCTATTTATAATTGTGTTTCTCTGGATATCGTACTATGTAAGTACTTTATTCAATTGTTTTGCTTAGTTTTTAGTTTAGAAAACTTTATACGAATCGTGGACTACAAATTTTATTACACTACTTTTACTACTAAAACAATTGTGAATATCAAATTGGGCTTATCACATTGTAACTAGTAAATATAATTAATTTAAGTCGTATGTGACCAAAGCGATAGGATAAAAAATGACTGCCTTTTGTTGGTATGGCTAAAAATATGTTTCTAAAATTATTGTAGGTAGGTAGGTACCTACCTGCGAAACTGAATTACAAATGCAGAAACAAAGCAATTTATTATGAACGCAGCTGATCATACAAAATAATCTTTTTAAATTTATTGTTGCATAGAACTTAACATTGTTGAGTAAACACATGCCAATTTTATAGCGAAAATACGTACTCGTGTATTAACATTTATCTTATTATTATTGATATATTCTCATGGTTCTCTATACATTATTCTATAAAAAGGAGGAGGTTAGCAAATCGGCTGTATATTTTTTGTGTTTGTAACCTCATAACTCATTTCTGTGTGAACCGAATTTTTATAATTCGTTTTTCATTTGAAATCTGTTGCTTGTCATATGATCCCATTAAAATTTGATCTAGTTCTAACAGTATTTTCTTAAAAATAATTATTTTATAATCTAACTCAGTACTGAAGATGAATTGTGAGCCAACACATTTGCATGCAATTAGATACATTATTTTTTGGTAAAATATAATAAACTAACTGTAGCCCGCGGCGTCACACGCTTGGTAAAGTCTGTCTCTGTAAGAAATTTCATACAGATACGATAAGCGGTTTTTGCGTGAATGAGTAACAAACCTCCATACATCCATCCATACTTACAAACTTTGAATATGAGTGTCGTGTGTCAAATCGTAAAATGGGCATTCTCTGGAGCATCAGAATCTAACCAGCAATATTGTAATATAACGATATTTACAATTCTACGGCGACATAATATGTATGATTATAGTCTAATATAGTGTTATGTTATCTGTGCTATATAGTTAAGAAATTTAAATTATTTCAACTACATTCATTAACACGAGCGGTTAGCTTCACAAACCGCCAAAATGGAATACACAAACACTACGAATAAAAACTGTGACGTCAATATTATTGTGAGTTCTATGAATAATTAGCATTGGCGCGGTTTTGCGGTTTTTTTATGTCATCGCGGACTACTGAGCGGGTGGTTCGCCTGATGGTAAGCGATCACCATCGCCGCATATTTCACGTCGGTCTTTCGTGCGGGTGTGGTACTTCCCCGGTGCGGGCTGGCCGCCAATACGTGCCGAAGCGTGCTCGACTCCCACATAAAGCAAAAAAGCTGTTTTTACCCGCGACCATTTTATAATAGCTCATGGTTTAAAAAAACACATTAGATGATTTGGTATCACTTTGCTTGAATCACAAAATCACACGTCTAAAAATCGCGGCGATTAAGCCATAGGTTACCCTAGCCTAGTCGGCACATAACATGTACCTCTAAATATACCGTTGAGATTTTGAAGAGTAACAAGTTTTAACCAGAAAATAACAATATTTAGGTATATAATTGAATGAATGAAAAGCTCAATTTCTTCTTGTATAATTGTTTTATAAACTGATATTGGGTCCTTGTTACTCTCATAATATAAAGAATTTATTATTATTACTGTATATAATACTGGATTTAGAATGTGTGATTTATCTACTTATCTTGTAAACTTTGCAATTGTCGATTTAAATATTTACTGTGTACGAATTTAAACATTCCGCCAGATGTCGAAACAATCTGAGCTATAAGAAAGTTGAGGTTAGCAGTGGTTATGTTATGCTCAATTTGCTAATGCGTCACTAAATAAATTAGACTAATTAAACAATTAGTTTTAAGAAATAACTAGACCGATTTTGAATTGAGGCAGGCTGTAAAATTGCATGCTCTCAAATAAAAAATGAATCGTAGCAATCGGTCCATCGAGTAAAACTACAAAATATTCATTATAAAATGCGTAGATATATTTTATACCTTTAAACGAGCAATTCTTGTATATATATATATATATATATAATTATAATCTCGGAATCGGCTGCAACGATCTTCATGAAATTTAGTATAAAGGGGGTTTCGGGGGCGATAAATCGATCTAGCTAGGATTTTTTTTTAGAAAATGTCATATTCGTGTTTTATTCGTGTTTTTTTTTTCCTGACGTCTATTGGTGAATAATAATACTATTTTGCTTCGTAGATAGCTGGACAACTGAAATAACACATAGGCACTTTTTATACCGATATTCCTACGGGATCCGGACTTACGCGGTTTCAACCGCGGGTCACAGCTAGTGTGTGTTTATACTCGAACGACATAATCGTATCTCGATAAAGCTCTGTGTATAAAGATTTTTTATCCAGTAAAACGTAAATAACAAACACAAAAAATGCATTTGAATTGACAACCTATTTTGAAGTCGATTAAAAAAAAGTTGTTTTTTTTTTGTGTTTAGACGACTACAATATATAACATTTACCTGCCAATGAGCATTTAATAAAAGCGACAAGTAATTTTATAACTTAATAACAAAGAGGAATATAACACAGGCACTAATGTGTGATTATAATATATTAAAACACTATGTAAAAAGATATAATCCGTAATTATTTTTTTTTCTTCAAAAAAATGAATCGTCTTCAAATTGATATAACTATAACAAATTTAAATGGAATCACTCGGCAGGCACCAGCTTTTAAATAAAAAAAGAATCATTAAAATCGGTTCACCCAATCGAAAGTTCTCAGTGCTAATGAACTCCTCCGTTTTTTGAAGTCGGTTGAAATGAAACGAAAGCCTTATCTCAGAACGTGTTAACTACAAGCAATTTGAAAATATAGCCAGTCATTCTGTGCAAAAGTCATATGTTGGCAATACATAGTACATACCTATGTATTATTATTTGAGATTTTCCTCCCATGATTTGATTGCATGTCCTCGTGATAAAACATCACTGCAGTTGGAGTAAATAGATTCGATTTGAATTGTATCCTATTTCAAAAATTATATGTATATCATATTACACTGAAGACATATTGGTCCAAAAATAGAAGCATAAAATTAAAATAAAAGATTAAAAAATCTCTGAATCCATTATTGTGTAGACGGCCATCTTCGATTTGAAATTTTATATATTTTACTAGTCGAGCAATTTAAAAAGAGAGTCATGAAAACATGAAAAACATTTAAAAAGAGAGTTATGAAAACATATTATATGCAAAAAAATTTTTTGACATATATGACAGAGATACATTAACGTTAGCGATTAGCTAATTACTTTTTGTGACGGGTACCATCTTTGATCGATCTTCATTAAACATATAAAAACCGTTACCAGGAAGCTGGACATGAAATGAGGAAAAAATTAACCGCTGACATTTGGCCATCCGTAAAGGAGCAACGAAACCATATAAATACACACACAGACATAATATATCGAAGTCAAACCTATAACACCCTTTGCGTCGGAGGCTAGAAATAATCGTACATTTTAGGGTTTTATCCAATAACTAACCAGCTTCGTTTACGCGTCTCACAGATTTTAATAGAATCAAGGTCTTTGTCAAATCACTGATAACCTTGTCTTAAATTTAATGAAAATTCAGTTCACCTGATCCGCCTTGTAAGAAAGTAATTAATAAGTATTTAGTTTGAGTTTTCTCCTTTGTGGTACATATGTATATTATATAGTCTATGTCAGTAAGTGAAATTGCAGCTTTCCAATTGGGAAAGAATATTTGAAAACCTTACAAACGTACAAAAATAGGTTTCTTATAATATCAATGTAGATGAACGCAGGCTTCTGAGTTTTCAGGCCATAATCGCTGGCCAAGTGTGTGACGGATATCGCGTCTCATCGAAATATTGGTTATTGGACAGGGGCCGAGTTTCCTTACGATGTTTTCCTTAACCGATTGAGCTGTGAGCTCTGTCAAAAAATCACACGCTTATATGATATTTCGTCTTACTAATATTATAAATACGAAAGTAACTGTCTGTCCGTCTGTGTCTTCTTCGCGCCTAAACCGCTGAACCGGCTTGGACGAAATTTGATACAGAGATAGTCAGAGAATTATTATGTTATTCGTAATTCCGAGAATCCCTCGAGAACAGGAACTATGAGAGTACAACTGGCACTATCCATTTTTCCTATGACTAGGCGGACGAAGCCGCGGTCGAAACGCTAGTTTGGCTGTATAACAAAAAATTGTGATAACACGACAGATAACTGCGACACATTTAAAGAATATATTTCACAAGAAAATTACGCAATCCTGTATAACAGATGAACTGTAATAAAATATACATACCTACCTACCTAGTTGCGTTATTGTGATATGGCCATAAATGGGGTGGAAAAATAATATAATATCGTTGATTGGGCATAGACAAATATAACATCTGTACGGTACATTGGCGCCCAAAACTAGGACAGCCTGTATCTTGGTGACTACCTTCCTTTATCGTAAACGATGACATGCAAAGATATATCTCTCGAATAGACTTTAGACTAGAGAATCTTATCTTTCTTATATTAGGTACCAGCTTTTCGCCCGTGGTACGTATAAAGCCTATGTCAAACAGTGAGGTTGCAGCTTTCTAAAATCCAAAAATTACCCCTTTTTATATAATATTTAGAAGTTATTTGAAAAGGATTAATTCGGTAGGATAATTTTTTACTACTTTTTTTTTAATTTTTAACTTTATCCCGTGGGAATGTTTCCTTTTTCGGGGTAAAAAGTATCCTATAGCACTCGGGAAAAATGTAGCTTTCTTTTGGTGTAATAAATTTCTAAATCGGACTAGTAGTTCCGGAGCATTAAGGGTACCTACGAACAAACAAACAAAACTTTTTCTCTTTATTATATTAGTATATATTTCGTGATAAAAAATATTCTAAAGTGTGGTGCGAGCATAACCGTCTCTATCATACATTTAGCATTGAACGAGTCGTACTTGCGCGAAGGTCGATAGGAATTTATTACGAACTGTAACTGGGTATTTGACACGGTATGGGACATCGTAAATAGATTATTCACACCTCATTGTTGGGCACTTCCGACCTAGCGAAAGGATGATTAGATCTGGTAGGTAATATTGTGAATTTTTTTTTTTTTATACAATAGCGGGCAAACGAGCAGGCGCGTCACCGGAGATTAACGCCGCCCATAGGCGTCCACGCAACCTGGAGAGTTGCGGGTGTGTTGCCGGCCTTTAAGGGACGAGTACGCTCTTTTCTTGAAGAGAGCCAAGTTATAGTGGTTCGGAAATGCTGAAGCAGGTAGATCGTTCCACAGAGGAGTAGTGCGCGGTAAAAAGTATATAGTACATTGTTTAGTTTCTACAAGAGCCTCTCTATGTGCCTACCCCCACGCCAAATGCTAAGATGGATAAGGGACCAAATGACAAAAATCTCCTAAATTCGAAAAGAGAAGCACGCAAATCGGTTGAAAACCCACGGAGTTATCGAGTAAGAAATAAATGTCGAATTGAGAATCTTCTTAATTTTTGGGAATGTTTGTGGATAAGAGTTTTGCATAATATGGTAACTAGAGTCGATTATATGTGTAGATTAAAAATAATATATTATTCCCTTATCCCTTTCCCTTAGAAGCGGGTAGCGCATTCGCAGAGGCACTACCTCTGCGGATGTTTAGGACGGTGATCATCGCATACATATAGTTGCCCGTTTATGGCATAGAAAAATATTGTATGTAACTTAAATTCACATTTGTAATACTAGCAGGGATAGAAACACTTCAAATGATTCCTATTTTAAATGATTTAAGATCATTCCGTTCACATCAAAACCATAGACACTATTATGCTACTTCGTTATAAAAATTTCCACAAACTGGCCAATTACGTTTATAATTATTATTTATTGTAAGTTAAATGGTCGATTGTTCTCCGTTTGAAACAAACTCTATTGCTTAAAATAAAATTATTCGCTAGTTATTTTATCTGCGTTTATTTACCGACGTGCCTTAAAACGAATGAGGTTGTCAATTCGACTGTATATTTATTTTTTAGTTTATAGATAATGACGCTATCCTACTAATATTATAAATGCGAAAATTTGTAAAGTTGTGTGTATGTTTGTTACTCTTTCACGCAAAAACTACTGTACCGATTGCAATGAAATTTGGTACGTAGATAGCTGGACAACTGGAATAACACATAGGCTCTTTTAAACCCTATATTCCTACGGGATACGGACTTACGGAGGGTGAAATCGCGGGGCACAGTAGTAGGTAATACCATGGGTTTACGGACCATCGACGTGAGTCTTCCTGTATTTGACTAAATTACATATCTAGCGTAAAAACTTTCCACCCTGGAATTAGCATTGCTATAAGACGTCATAGTCACCCATGAAGTTATTATAATATCGATTAATGTTAGTTCGTAGTATCTTTATTACTGGAGCTTAGTTATCTTACTGATGAAACGATTATATGTAAAAATTAACCCCCTGCTAAAACTTCATAATATTGTTTCGCCGTTTCTGAGATTTATAATTACAAGAATTGCTCCATGATCCATATATAAAGTAACTAGCTGCGCCCCGTGGTTCCAACCGCGTAAGTCCGTATCCTGTAAGAATATCGGGATAAAAAGTTGTCTATATGTTATTCCAGTTGTCCAGCTGTCTACGTACCAAATTTCATAGCAATCGTTTAAGTAGTCTTTGCGTGAAAGAGTAACAAACACACACACACATCCTTACAAACTTTCACATTTATAATATAATTAAGAGTAGGATATGATGAATCACGACACGACACGACCTATTACAATACTAGCTGCGCCCCGTGGTTTCAACCGCGTAAGTCCGTATCCCGTAAGAATATCGGGATAAAAAGTTGCCTATATGTTTTTCTGTCTACGTACCAAATTTAATAGCAATCGGTTCAGTAATATTTGCGTGAAAGAGCAACAAACACACACACGTCCTTACTAACTTTCGCATTTATAATATTAGTAGGATTTCCCGCTGCAGGCAAATGTTATCGCCACGATTTCCATAGAATGATTATATTTACAAATATCCCGCTTGTCATAAAAGTGTTTGGTTTGCATATGTAAGTGGAGACCACTTGGAAACCGCCTGTTATGACATCTTAATCCTTAACTTCAACAGCATACGATGATGGGAAAATATTTAAAAATGCTTTGCTTTCAGGCCAGTTGTAACGGGTAAGCATGAATCTAATATTGCAAAGTGAGAAATTTATTTCAGAATGTGATAGAAACTTCTTCTTTAATGGATATTGTTTTAATTCATTAGAAAACGGCCCTCGGCTCCGGCCTTAAGGCGGTTTTCTATTCCAGACTTTTCCGTCTGTTCCTTCTTTCTAGTCGTCGATCATTATCCATACCCATTACTCCTTAAAAGCGGGCAGCGCCGTCGCAGGGATACTATCTGCGAATGTTCATTGGCGGTGGTGATCGTTTACCATCAGACGAACCAGCAGTTCAGCTCCTGGCTTATGGCATATAGCGAGGTATTTTAACAGTCGATTGCGACTGGCAGGATGCAATTATGTTAAAGCGACGCGGCGGGTGATCGAAGCATTGGTGAACGTTAAGTTAACCATTCTCTTTTCATTCTTCAAAGCAGTGGTGGCTCAGTGGTGAGAACCTCGGACTTCAAAGTCGGGGTTCGAGACCGGGCGAGCGTGCAAGAAATAAATTGATTTTTCAATTTATCTGCGCATGTGGATAACATCACCACTGCTTAAAGCGGTGAAGAAAAACATCGTGAGGAAACCGGTATGTCCAAGAATTAAAACTTCGACAATATGTGACATCTTCCAACCCGCACTTGGCCAGCGTGGTGGATTATGGCCTGAACCCTCATAAGAGGCCTGTGTCCCAGCAGTGGGAACATATATGGGCTGATGATGATGATGATGATGATGAAGTTAACTATTCTATTTAATAATAACAGGAAGAATCAGGTTCTCTGCATAATTGAATGTGCATTATCTTCATATAAACATTATGTGACTAGTTAAAAAGTAAAATGTAGGGACACACATATGTACATAATAAAAATAAATACGCTGATTGAAGCCATTTGTCTGTGTATGTGTCCTCATTGTTTCCCCGCCGCTTTTACATTATATTTAAGTCAGTAGCGCTTAAACAGTAGCCTAAGTCACACTCTGGTAAAGATTAAAGTTTTAATAAAATAAGGCTTTTATTTGGCGCTATTCAACATAAAATAATTAAAGAGTATACCTACGCTTAGGTCGTAAAAAAGCATTTTTCGTCGATTCCCACTGATACCTCGCCTCACAGACACTCATATAGAACACTAGCTGCGCCCCGCGGTATCCCGTCGGAATGTCGGGATAAAAAGTTACCTATATGTTATTCCAGTTGTCTAGCTGTCTACGTAACAAATTTCATTGCAATCAGTTCAGTAGTTTTTGCGTGAAAGAGCAACAAACACACACACATCCTTACAAACTTTCACATTTATAATATTAAGTAGGAAGTAGGATTCCTCTTTGTGGTACGATGACTAAATATCGACAGATGTAACTCGCTTCCCTGCCCCCAAGCAGACATACATGTGAAGCTAATAAAAGTGTTCTGGTAATGAGGTTTTTAACTCCAGACTTAAATAAATACATAACTACACAATAAATAAATAATGCCTAGTAATGATGTTACTCAACTATTATTGACTTCGGTAACAACCAATTAAATTACAGACAATAGATATTTCACAAACAATTGAATCAAACAAACCTAATAATAAATAAATTGTTTAAATTGTTTAACCTTTATATTATTCTCACCTGTTACGAGCATTAACAGAGATCTGCAAACAAAGCTATAATTGCCACCTTATTTGTTTAGTGGGTTACTGATAACATTCTAGGTAACAGTCAATATGTGTAAATATGTATTTTAAGTCTATTTCAGTTTACTCTGTATTTATTTTATTATCTGTGCTCGCTGTTTGGCGGTGAAATCGTTGTGCAATAGTTTTTTTTCTTCCGGTCCATACGAATTTCCTTAAAGCTTACTGTTTATATTAAAACTAATTGTTGCCCGCGGCTTCAACCGCGCGGTCATAATTAATTTTTATTGTACAAACATTTATATCCTACTAGCGGTCCGCCCCGGCTTCGCCCGTGATACATACATAGCCTTCCTCAATAAATGGGCTATCTAACACTGAAAGAATTTTTCAAATCGGACCAGAAATTCCTGAAAACAGTGCGTTCAAACAAACAAACAAACTCTTCAACTTTATAATCTTCTTCTTCTTATATATAACATTCTCGTATCACAATGTTAGTCGCTATACTCCTCCGAAACGGCTTGACCGATTCCTCTGAAATTTGGTAAGCATATTGGGTAGGTCTGAGAATCGGCTAACATCTATTTTTCATACCACTAAACGATAAGAGTAAGGCAGAACAGCGTTTGCCGGGTGCAGCTAGTATTAGTATAGATTTTTATCCTCTTGCGGGTAGAATTCAATAGTCAACATTATTTCTTAGCGGCTGCCTAATGCAATGCCCGTGCGCAAAGCGATGTTTTAGAAATGCAAAATCCTATACGTTCAGCATCTTAACAGGTTTTGACAGGAAAAATTTGCAGCTATATCCATAAAAATATTAAACCAAAAGTTATATCTAACATTATTAATAAAGCTATTATGATTTATATTAAGTTTCTGATTGGTACAGTGTACCACTAAGTAATAGGTATTTACTAGGAACATTCGAGAATGTAATACAGTTGACCTTGTGTTGACTTCCCTTCTCTTAACCAGAGTTCAGTGTAGATTTTTTTTTCAATTGAACCCGCGCACTTCCTAGTTCCTTATGCATAGATCATACGTTACACGAGTATAATATATATCAGGTGACTAGCGGTCCGCCCTGGCTTCGCTCGTGGTACATATATAGGCTATAGCCTTCCTCAATAAGTGAGCTATCTAAAACTAAAAGAATTTTTCAAATCGGACCTAAGGTTAGGGCGATTAACCAAACAAACTCTTCAGCTTTACAATATTACATCAGGTGATTTGAGAAATATCTCAAACTAGCGGTTCGCCCCGGCTTCGCCCGTGGTACATGTATAGCCTATAAGTCTTCCTCAATAAATGGGCTATTTAACACTGAACAAGAATTAACTAGAATTTTTCAAATCGGGTCAATAGTTCCTGAGATTAGTGCGTTCAAACAAACAAACAAACTCTTCCCTTTATAATATTAGTATAGATTCTCAGAATATTTTCAATGAGAATTGATTTCAGCCACTATCTCCTCTGTCTGATAGAGGCATCAAGATATCAAGATTTTCTATCGTTATTTTAGAAGGACGAAATAAATTAAAATTGCCTACATTTGTTGCTATGGGCTATTCCAATTACTCATGACTATAGATAAAATATAATAATCAGATGAACGGTGCGATCTGATCTCACGGGAACATAAATATCTTATGCTCAGTGTCCGCCCCGGCTTCGCCTATGGTCCATATGTATATATCTAATATATAAAATTCTCGTGTCACAGTTTTCGTTGCCATACTCCTCCGAAACGGCTTGACCGATTTTCATGAATTTTTTTGTGCTTATCCGGTATCTATGAGAATCGGCCAACATCTATTTTTCATCCCCCTAAATGATAAGAGTAAGGCAGAACAGCGTTTGCCGGGTCAGCTAGTCTAATATATAAAATTCTCGTGTCACAGTTTTCGTTGCCAAACTCCTCCGAAACGGCTTGACCGATTTTGATGAAATTTTTTGTGCTTATCCGGTATCTATGAGAATCGGCCAACATCTATTTTTCATACCCCTAAATGATAAGAGAAAGGCAGAACAGCGTTTGGCGGGTGCAGCTAGTATATATATATATATATATATATATATATATATATATATATATATATATATATAACCTATGTCACTCAATGAAATTGCAGCTTTCTAATGGTGAAAGAATTTTGGAAATTGGTCCAGTGGTTTTTGCGCAAAAACGTTACAAACATACAAAATTGAATGTTATTAGTGTAGATGAAGATATAAATATGTAGTTTTTTTTTTATTTTGGCGGCAAATTAATAGAGCGAATCGAATATATCGTTGAGGATGTATCACCATGGCAACGCTGCTGCGCTTGTACTCCAGCAGCGTCAGCAAAAATGTAATAATAAAAAAATAAAAAATAAACGTCTTTGTGCATATTAGATCCGATTCGTAAAAGTCATAAATGCGATTCTTTTAGGGCATATAATAAAAATGTTTTAGAGATGGTTGTTAGGGTTGTCTACTCGGTATAACGGATCTTTAAGACTTCTGTCTGTCGGTAATGTTTTTTTGTAGTCGTTCTTTAGCTGATTTGCACGTGTTTTTGTGTTTCATGTCGCCAAATAAATGTTTTTTCTTTCTTTCTTTCTTCTTTCAATCGTTAGGGTCGCGAGTGCGACTCGCACTTGACCGATTTACTTTCATTCGGAACATGAGATAGGTACAGACTGGCGATAGGCGCGCGGCCAGACAGACAGACGGACAGCGAAGTGTAAGTAAGACGTTTTAACCTTTATCAGCCTTATTGCCATATTACATTGTCATTATCATCATCACCACCACCGTCACCATCATCATCATCATCATCGTCATCATCGGCCCATATATTATGTTCCCACTGCTGGGTCACAGGCCACATATGAGGGTTCTGAACATAATCCAGCAGTCGAACTTTTGATGCTTTGTTTGAAATGGTTTCCTTCACCGTTTTGTAATTTGTAATTCATCAAGAAATTAAAGACATTAGATATGTCTGAACTGAAATGAAGTACACATGTCTATAAACAGTATCTATCGAACGAATGTATCAAATTGGATTCAGTTTCGCAACGTGACTCTCGAGTCTCGTTCTGTTATTTAAGATTCATCATACGATGCAGCTGTTTTCTCAAATATTTGTTTATTACATATTTCCACTAAAACGGCTGAACAAACATTGATGAATGTATCTTGATTTTACGACCTTCGAGCTGGTATTTGAATTGGTTATAATATAATTGAAAATAAAAGTTTAAGATAAAACATTGATTTTATTAAGATAATCAAGCATACTGATAATTTGAATTTCATGCGAGCGAAGTCATGATTAGAAACCTAGTATTGTCAACAAATTAGCACTTAACCTAAATCTAAAGAACTTCAACCGATACTGAACTTTATTCACCCAGCAATAAGGTTTCATCTCGCCAATGCATAAATGCGTGCCATTCAATGATCGAGTGAGTGACCTCAAGGTCGTTCGCTTTGCCCTTATGTATGTAAAATCGATAACTATATTTGGATGTGATGTTTTAGATGAAAATAGTGGGGGTATTGATTCGATGGGCCGCTTTTCAGCAAAGTATAAGAAGTACGGTGGTGGCCAGATTATTAGGGACGGTAGGTATAATATCGTATCGCATGTTATGTCAATTTTACTATTAGTCAATGATTTCATATTTACATGTTTTTTTTTGGACTATTTCGATGACAATTTTTGTGAACAATAAAACGTATGACGTAATATATCAATTTTATTAAGGTTAATGATAAGATATTTATAATTTATTTAAACCGACTTCAAAAAGAAGGTGATTTTAATTCGACGGTAGACTGATGTCTCCCGTGTGATCCCATTTAAATTCGATGAAATAATTTTCGATAACAGTCCAGCGGTTTGTAAGATTAGCACGTTCTAACAAACAAACTCAACAGCTGTTTCGCCGTAAAGACGAATGGTGAACGCGAATATGTGAAACGCACCATGAAAATTATACATTGCTTGCAAAGCATGGACGCTATCTTGTACTAGCCGAGCGATCGCGCATTGTAGTGCGTTCATTGCGATTCAGCTGCGAGAGCCGATCGTAGTGAAATAATATAATAATTAGATGCATGAGGATGATATGGATGCGATATTTTCCTCTGGTATTTTCCCTGTTCGAAATTATTATGTGACGCATATTTTGCAAAATGCTTTGTGTTGCAATAGTATTTACATATAAAAATGAAACGCGTGAACGGCTGGTCCGATTTCAGAAATTCTTTCACCATTAGAAAGCTGCAATTACACTCAGTGAATAGGCTATATATGAACCGCGTGTGAGACCGGGGTGAACAGCTAGTCATTTTTAACAAACGGCAAATGACAATGCCGGTGTCAGCGATCTCTTAAATACTAGAGACTACTATGAGATACAATCATCATCATCATCATCATCATCATCATCATCATCATCGTCATCGTCATCATCATCATCACCATCACTATCATCAGCCGATATAATAGATTCCCACTGCAGAGGTACAGGCCTCCTATCGATGTTTTCTCACGATATTTTCCTTAACCATTTCGAGCAGTGATGAAGTCAATAGTAGTCAGATATTTTGAAAAATCTATTTATTTTTTGTGCGCTCATCTGGTCTCGAACCCTCGACTATTCGCTAATAACTCCCGTGTTCCTAACCACTGAGCCACCACTGCTTTGATGAGATGTAACTATACGTATTATTTTTATATAATATGGCTTCTTTCACGTGTAGTTTATATTATTATCGCGCTAAGCGTATGCGCTTTTTTTAATGTTTTTGTACGAAGTAGGCGACGTTCTTGATACAGTTTTTGTCGATTAATTCATCAAAAAAAAAGGTGTGTGTGCGGTTCACACACGATAGAAGTGAAACTTCAGTAAATCGACAAATGAATGAATAAAAAAGTATGTATATTTCTGTCTCATTCTTTGCCGGCTTCATTCTACACATTTTTGTATTTGTGTCTCTTACCTGTCGTTTTTTCCGTTGTATCAGGTTTAAAATCACAACGATTCTAAAGAAGTTTCACTTCAAAAATCATGTAAAAATCGAAGCAGGTTCTTAAATCGACTGGTTTTTTTTTGTTACTCGTGTTCATGACAGATCAAAATTACATGTAATTCTAGTTCGGTAAATGGATTATAGGTGGCGGTAGTTCAAATAAACGGTTTTTAAATCGCACTGTGATTTTTTTTTTTGGAATACATATAACACAATGTTGTTACGATTTTATTACAAACGGAATATGTTCATTACAGACAATATATAACTGAAGCTTCATAATTATAGCCATATTATTTGTTTATAAAGCGTTGGCAGTAGTAAATAGGCTTACTTAGTAACCTCGTGTTTTCTTGGACAGTGTTCTGAACTGATACTATTGGGTAATGATTTCAAGTTGTTCACCTATGTACATACCAAATTTCATTGCAATCGGTTCAGTAGTTTTTGCCTGAAAGAGCAACAAACACACACACATCCTTACAAACTTTCGCATTTATAATATTAGTAGGATAAGATTATTAGGATAAAGGTTTTAAAACAATTACAACTAATTACAAGTCATGTTAAACCATGGTAAACAATTAAAACAGTTATCTGTTTCTACATATAATTTATAAATAAATTAATGTTTTTTTTTACGAGAATGAAAATTAATGTTAAAAGTTTTGCAGACAAACAGTTGATAATTAGTTTTTCTTTTTATTTACAGAATGACGTCAATGTGGACATGAAAATTTTGTAAGGTGCGAAGTGCGAAAGTGTCAAGGTGCATTTACATGTGATATAAAGTGCAATTATATATTTTCTACTACGTAGTGTATGGTCCGCTTAGTGAAAGTGCACGATGGATCCCGGTTATTTCAATATTGAAAGGGAGCAGAATCCGCGTGAGAAGGCTAGCTTCCTGTCGAAAATATGCTTTTGGTGAGTATGAGAGTCGTTATGATAATTAAAAAAAAAAGTGAAGTCCCGTGTCCCCTAGTGGGGTATGGGGCAGATGATGTACATCTGTTTCACTGATCGATTTTCTTTACGGACAAGTAGGTGGTCAGCCTTCTGTGTCCTGCCAGACGGAGACATTTTTTTTTTGTTTGAGTGTCCCCACCGAGAATTGAACCCAGGACCCCTTGGTTCTACGCTCACGCGTTAACCACTGTACCAAGGAGGCGGTCGGTATGATAATTGCCATATATGAAAAGGCTCATAAAATAATGACCGATTTCAAAAATCAAATTCATTAAAATTTATTTGTGCAATTCGACATCTTCTAGAATAGTACTTTTGAATTGTCGTAGAAGAGTTTTAACAATTACCACCCAGTTCAAGAAGCAGTTTCAGCACACAAGAGACGGCAGGATACTATGTGGTCGCTCTTTTATGTAAATTTTTCATTATAATTTACATAATATGTACTTATACATAATAATGATGCCAAAGAACTGTCATGTGATTCTTAAACGAACCTCAAACGAAACTTAAACTTCCATTTATTAACGAGCTAACCCGGCATACGCTGTTCTGCCTTAATTTTCATCATTTAGAGGTATGAAAATCATATGTTGACCTATTCTCGGACCTACCCGATATGCACACAAAATTTCATGAGAATCTCTAAGTCTAGCCGTTTCGGAGGTGTATGGTAACTAACATTGTGTAACATATATAGATATAAGAATTTTAACCAGCTCCCGTGGCCCCTTCACGCAAGCGGCTCGACGGAACACAGTGAGGTTTTGGTCGCTAGGAATCCGACATAACCCAGGACCTCTGGCCCGGGGGTCGTGGGTATCTATGCAAGATTTCCCCATTAAAAAAATAAAGTAGTTTTATACAGCTGAAGAAACAATAAATTAAATATATTTAGATTAGAAACTAAAAAACACGGTTAACTCATGAGATTATTGTATCGTAACCGATAAACTATAATGTTTGCATTGTACACAGTTCTCATGAAATCTGTTCGCGTAAAGTGGGTCACAATCAAGTCTATGGGAATTACAAACATACATGAAATGAAATGATTCTATTTGTTAGAATTGTGGTTACAAAGTTTTTATAAAAAGTTCAAGTCCGCACAACTCGCCAACAAATTGGCATACAAATATTTATAAATATGGATTTTGTATGTGGTAGTCGAGCATGTTTCGGCACGAATTGGGCCAGCTCGCCCCGGGGAAGTGCCTACCACACCCCCACAGAAGACCGGCGTGAAATAGCATACTGCTGTGTTTCGTTCGGTGAGTGGGGGAGCCGGAGGCCCATATCCTCTTCCTTACCTTTCCCAGTCCTTTCCTTTACTCTCTTCAATCCTTTCCTAATCCCTTTCCATTTTGCAATCGGCAATCCATTTGAAGAGGCGTAAGGTCTGCATTCGACCTTACACCTCTCCAAATGTCCATGGGCGGTGGTAGCGCTTACCATCAGGCGACCCACCAGCTCCATTGTCGACTATGACATAAAAAAAAATATATAATGTGGTTACAATTTTAACAATGTCTAGTATTATTTTTACATTCTGTTATTTAAACAGGTGACGTTAAAAAAACCGTGTAAAAACATGTTTCGAGTGTGTGAAAGCAATCTAACGTTAGACTAATCTTATTCTAGGTATACACGTCAAATTTTCGAGAAGGGCAGAAAGGGGCAGCTCAGTATATCAGACGTGTACAGGTGAGATTATAATATATTTTTAGCCTACGAATAAGAAAGGGGAGCTTGTGTTTATTTTACGGCAATGCAGATCACAAACAGATTTTTAGTTGTTTTTTTTTTCACGTAATTCGCTAAAAACTTGTATTTAAAGGTACCAAACACACGCTATATGAAATGTAATGAAATGTTTTTGATTTTAATAAATATCATTTCATCTAAATTTTTCCATTGCTGGCTCATTATTCCACGCTACCGGTTGATATTAATGTTTTGTTAGATCTGTTTTAATATGACTTTGGGCCCATGTCCATTTCCGTCTCCTTAAACGATAAAATGAAGAAGATGGATAGAATTTCCTTATTCTTTAAAGGCGCGCAACGCATTTGCATTGGCCCAAGCTCCGCAAAAGTTCGTGGGCGTTGCCGGTCGCTTAACGTCACTTACCAACCAGCTCACTTCCCAACCAGCTCACTTCCCAACCAGCTCACTTACCAACCGGCTCATTTACCAACCGGCTCACTTACCAACCGGCTCGCTTACCAACCGGCTCGCTCACCAACCGGCTCGCTCACCAACCGGCTTACTCACCAACCGGCTCACTCACCAACCGGCTCACTCACCAACCGGCTCACTCACCAACCAGCTCACTCACCAACCAGCTCGCTCACCAACCAGCGCACTCACCAATCAGCTCACTCACCAACAAGCTCACTTACCAGACTTACTTTTAAAAATTTGCTAATTGCAGATGTTCGCCAGGCCACAGGGCGGCTCCGCGTGGCGACGTCATGTCTGAAAAGTGGAGGGACGAAATTAACAAGCAGGGTAAATTACACATACCTCCATAAATTCATACAAATTTTAGATTGTTTCGACATGTCACAGGTCGTCGCATTGATTTAGATGGACTTGATGAACCTCAAGTCTCACATCTTAGTACATATTTTGAATCTAAATATGTGACGTCACGAAATATTTTAACCCAACTTCACCGAGTGACATAGGCTATGTGTGTATCGTGGGCGAAGTCGGGGCGAAAAGTTAGTATTAGATATAACCTTAGACCACATATTTGAATAATATTGATTACTAGCTGCGCCCCGCGTTTTCACCCGCGTAAGTCCGTATCCTGTAAGAATATCGGGATAAAAAGTTGCATATATGTCACCCAGTTGTCCAGCTGTCTACGTGCCAAATTTCATTGCAATCGGTTCAGTATTTTTTGCGTGAAAGAGTAATTAACACACACATCCTTAAAAACATTCGCATTTATAATACATATTTGTAGGATAGTAGGATAATCAATGTACCTATGTGCTGTACTAAATTTCATTTACCTTAACACACTTATGAAACACATAAGCATAGTAATTAAAGAGACAATAAACATTATTAACTCTCCATGTAGGCATTATCTTTAAGTGGCATAACCTCATGTATTTAGGTTGACTGTATCTACACTTTATCACTAATTTTAGTATTTACATTCTAAAGTTTTCATGTCTTATATTTTTATACATCTAATAACAAACACAATGCAGTTAAAAATTATGTGTTCATCATGTAAAAACATAAAACTGTACTAAATAAACATATTGGTTACTAACTATTACAAATTAAAAATTTAAAAGTATGAAAAAATTCAATTATGAGGCGGGGTTCAAACCCGCGTTATTTGCCCAACCGCCTAGCCTCTCGGCCACCCGTGATCCCGCCTCAGCTATCGAATCTCTTCTACTCTTTCGGTTTCATATGCCTAAGGGACACCCAACGCCATCTATTGAGATGATTAAGAACCATCACAACCGATATGAAACATTATTTCAATGATTACAATGTTGTATCGACGGAACGTGAAAGTTAATTAGGAGTTTTATAGCATTCAAATGGTTTATGTTTTAGGAACCACGATGGTGACTCACGGTCGTTCGAATCTCGCCTCAGGTTCGAATTCTTCTATATAAAAAAAAAGTTTTTAAAGCATTTTAATGTTATTAGACGATATAAATATGTCGGTAGGGATCACTGATATACGTGAGGCAAGACCCATCGCGTATTGAACATAAATTAATTCATGTTTTGTTGTTTTTCAGATAAAAAGAAGAAACCATCTCTGTTGCGATGTATTATAAAAATACACGGTCTCAAATTTATTTTAGCCAACATAGTATTCGCTGTGATCGACACCTCGCTTAGGTAAGATTTTTAATAAGGGAATGATTTTAAATCGGACTAGATTTATATGGTGCCAGCTGCGCCCCGCGATTTCACCCGCGTAAGTCCGTATCCCGTAGCAATATCGGAATAAAAAGTTGCCTACATGTTATTCCAGTTGTCCAGCTATCTACGTACCAAATTTCATTGCAATCGGTTCAGTAGTCTTTGCGTGAAAGAGCATCAAACACACACACATCCTTACAAACTTTCGCATTTATAATATTAGTAGGAGTGGGATAAGATGAGTTGACCCAACAACAGGTTACATTTTTTTTAATTCGAAGGAACCGAAATAGAAAGAAATATCTTTTATTTCAACACACACAAACAATAACAGCAATAAATTATAAAAAGTTATAAAATAAAATTTTATTTTTTTTAAGTTATAATGATATATTTTTTTAATTTATTATTTATTATTTACAAAAAACCTGTATACACTCAACAAAAATAATCGTCGCGACGCCACACTGTTCAATGCGAAATAGAAATGCAAACATCTGGCTTGCTTTCTATAAGAGAGAGAGAGAGAGACAGACAGAGAATAATGCGACGCCGCACAGCTTACAATAGCTTACTATAGCAAAAAGTGTCGTGACAACGTTTCGTAAGAATTTTTACCGTCTAGCCCCCTTTCACAACGCTCGATAAGGAACTTCGTTCGTTCAAAAAAAAAATGTGTGTGTGCGTCTCACACATGATAAAAGTGAAACTTCACTAAATCGACAAAAGAATGAATAAAATAGTATGTATATTTGTCTCATTCTTTCCCGGCTTCATTCTACACATTTTTGTATTTGTGTCTCTCACCTGTCGTTTTTCCGTTGCATCAGCTTTGAAATCACAACGATTCTAAAGAAGTTACACTTCAAAAATCTTAACGTTTTTTCAGAATATTAACACCGATGTGCCTAGAGGGTTTGATACATTACTTCTCTCCGTCTCACGCGGGCGTGACGGTTACTGATGCGTACCTGTACGCTCTGGGAGTGGTTGGGTGAGTGGTTTTGTTTTGACCGACTTCATAAAAAGTGGGGAAGGGTATCAATTGAATTGTATTTTCTTTTTTTTTGGTTTTCGTATTTTCCATCGACTTGAAAAATATGGAAAAGGTTACGAAAAATACAGTCCAGTATTTTTTTGACTTTGTTCGGATTTTTCCTTTTTTTTAAGTACCCACTAAAAGTTTAAACCAAGGTTATGAGTTGGACTGTATCCTTTGAAAAAGAGTTGAAACGCGGTCTCCCGAGCAACATAAATAGCTTATGTCACTCAGTGAAGATACAGCTTTCAGCGGTAAAAGAATTTTCGAAATTGGTACAGTAGTTTTTGTGCGCAAATAGCTAGAAGTCAAGTCGAGAAAAATGTTGTATATACATAAAGTCGCTTCTCGCGTCTGTCCCTATGTATGTACGAGTATGTTTGTATGCATGCTTAAATGTTTAAAACTACACAACGGATTTTGATGGGGTGTTTCATAATAGATAGAGTGATTCCATTAAATAATTTAAACTACTCGGAATTTTAATATTAATTATAATGGAATATGTTAAATATTGATGATAGTCAATTTTTAGTTTTATAGCATTGAAATGCTTTATAAATGCGAAATTTTCAAAGAGGCTAGGCGTTGCTACGGTTTGGCAAAAAACACGGGTTCGAATTCCGCCTCGTGGTCAATTTTTTTTTCTATTCTTTCAAAATTCCTCATTAACGATACTTGTTTTGATTTTTCAGTTTTATGGCTATTAACGCGAGCTTAATGCACCCCATGTTGTTGTTGCTGTTAGACATGAGTATGAAGATCAGGGTCGCTTGCTGCTCCTTAATATACAGAAAAGTAAGTTGTTTCATCATACACGAACTCCCCTTTTCGGCAAATCGGTTGACAGATAAGTAGTGGAATTTATAAATATTCATCTGGATTAATATATTCTTAGAATGATTTGTTGAATATAATATTATTGTCTTTTTATTAGATTCACATGTATTTTAATTAACTCCATTAGACTCGGTGATTTTTATCCGCTTCAAACAGACAGATTTCTCATAAAATAATCGATAATACGTCCTTTAGTTTATCTTATTTATATTAGATCGTCAGTATTAAATTTTCCTCTCTGTTCGTGAAATAGTAGCATGCTGCTGTGTTTCGTACGGTGAGTGGGGGAGACCCGTTTCCTACTCTTCACCCTTCCCAAGTCGATTGCTTGTTTCCATCTTTCAACTCTTTCCTTATGCTTTGCCCGCATGAAGCATAAAAAGTAGCTACAGAAACGTTTTCAAGAGAAGAGTGAACCTTCTAGGGAACCCCTATCTTATACTACATCTCAGATTACCAGTGGGCGAGATCGTGGTCAAGCGCTTCCCAATCGACATGTGACCCACAAACAGAACATTAAGATCCAGGTTTATTCTTCCAGTTGCTCCGTCTAGATCTAACAGCCGGTGGCAAAGCGTCGGAAGGCCTAGCGGGCCACGTGGTCAATCTACTCACGACGGATGCCCAGAGGTTCGATATGGCCAGCCTCTTCATGGTGGACCTTGTGAGGACCCCCATCGAGAGCATAATCATAGTGTACCTGATGTACAGGCAGATCGGTGTCTCCTCGATCATTGGGGTCGCATTCCTTGTCATGTTCATACCGTTGCAGGGTAAGATTTGTTTATCTTATTGCTTTAATTTGTTGTCCGTAATTTACCTAGTCATCATCATCATCATCATCATCAGCCCATATATGTTCCCACTGCTGGGACACAGGC
>NW_024045131.1:2306714-2315773 GCF_012273895.1 Zerene cesonia | reverse complement strand
CAGATAACTTGAAAAATCCATTTTGAAGTCCGAGGTTCTCACCACTGAGCCACCACTGCTTCGATTTCGATTTACCTAGTGTTGGGCTTTAAATGGATTGATTGTAGACGTTTTTTTTGACAGCTCTCTGAAATTCTGATTAGATAACTACATTAAATGTTTGTTATATGTCATAGATGTGTATAAAATGATAATATTAAGACCGACTAGTATGGGAATAGACTGGTCAGTAGGAGAAACTTTTAAACAATCCGAGGCAAAGAAACTGGTATTTTTGTTTCCTTTTTTATTTCCTGACCGCTCGCCTAATGTCAAACCCCCGTCTTATCGATTTTGATGTCCAAGGTCCTAGCCACTGAACCACCACTGCATTTCACATACATCATCAATTTATTTCCAGGGTACCTAGGCAAGATATCGAGTCGTCTCCGGCGGCAGACCGCCGTCCGGACGGACAATCGAATCCGGTTGATGAACGAAGTGATACAGAGCATAGAGGCGATAAAGATGTTCGCCTGGGAGAACGCATTCGCTGGCATCATCGGGCAGGCGAGAAAGTGAGTCTTAGTGCGTTTGGTGTTAACCTAGCGTTAGTGTTAAGTGTATTTAAGTACATTTTCATTTATAACACTTTGAATAAGTAAGAAACGGGAAAACTCAGCATAATTTGTCAATAAATTCAGTAGTAATAAAATCTATATTAAATGTGTCATCTAATCAAAATTATTGTATTGATAATGAATTTCTAATTGCATATTTTGTTTGTGCTCCTTGCAAATAATCTTAAATTTTATTAAGGAGTTACCATGACGTCATACAGCCGTATTAATTCCAGCGTCAAAAAGTAATGGTGCTAGACGATGTCCATATCACTCATAATACACATTAATACCATCTAACGTATCGATTTAATCTCCAGGAAGGAAATGAACGTCATCAAGAAAATGTCCTGGCTGCGCGCCGTGATGATATCCTGCGTGAAGCTCAACACCAAAGTGGCAATATTCCTCAGCGTGATTGCGTTCATATCGTTCGACAATGACCTCACGGCCGCTAAAGTGTTCGTGATATTCTCCTATTACGAAATGCTGAAGTACACGCTCGTCGACTTCCTGCCGCTGGCGATCACGTTCACGCTGGAGGCGTACGTGAGCGTGAAAAGGATGGAGGAGTTCTTAGTGCTGCCGGAGGTTGAGAACCAGGATGGTGTCGATTTGGTGAACATAGATCGCGCGGAGGTTAGGGCGAATGGAGTGTTCGAGAAGATTGGAAACGGGTAAGTGTCAAAACTACTTAGTTTCCTAATTTTATGACATCTTCTACAATGGAGCTGGTGGGTCGCCTGATGTAAGAGTACCACCATAAGATCACATAAGATCGTAAGAGCTACCGCAGCCCGTGAACATTTGGAGAGGCGTAAGGTCGAATTGCAGACCTTATGCCTCTACAAATGGATGGCCGACTTTAAATTTGAAAGGGATTTAGAAAGAATTGGCGAGAGAACGAAACACAGTAGCACGCTACTATTTCACTCCGATCTTTTGATTCCGATGAATTTTAATGATGGTTTGAGACCTGTGATACAATACCGGATCGTAAAAAAAAAACAAAAATTTATTATAAATTTATGTTTCCAAAAAGAAAAATATATGTATTTTGGCTAGTAATAAATATGCTGAGATTGAGGAAGGCTATAGGCTATATCAAGCTACGACCTAGCGAAGAGCGAAGAAGGAGCGAAGAAGAGAGAGCAGATAATTGCTGCATTGCATTTGTAGGAGTTATAACAATGTTGCCACTTCAATAATTTCCAATAAGCGAAATTAAACACACAATCTTCGTTAAAAAGAAAAGTTCTAAATACTAACGACATTCTTTTTTGCCATATTCGATAACTCTTTGGCTTTTCGACCGGTCGACGTGGTCCTCTTTATTTTTACTACGGTTTTTTATCAATATATATATATATTCACGGTAATTGTTGTCATTTGGTCAATAGTTGTTTGGTGAATCTATTTTCTAGAAAACAATCACTTTCTTACAGTCAGCAAGCGTACATAAAGTCCGAGTCCAACTTGGACCAACTTAAACCGGATCACTTGGTCAGCCTAAAGGACTTCACGGTTTACTGGAGGAATGCGGAAGACGGAGAGTTGGATAGAAAAATACCAGCATTGGTGGACATAAATTTAACGGTAAGTCAAATGTTGGGTTAAGCAAAAGCTATATATAATACTTCAGAAATTTCCAAGTTGTTTTGTGTCCGGAACCTGTGCTCCTATAAGGGGAGAGAAAATGTGAATCAAAAGTGTTTCATTCATCTATTAAATTGCACACACGCAAGTGCAGATAAATTTAATTAATCAATTTATTTCCTGCACGCTCGCTTGATCTCGAACCCTCGACTTATCGATTTAGAAGTCCTAGGTCCTCACCACGTAGCCACCACTGCAATGTGTGAGACATTGCTCACTCCCAATTAAATTAAACAGTCCCAAAACACTGTATCGTTTTTTATTCAAATTGCTAGTTATTAGGTTACTTTTGTGTACAATTTTATTAAAGTTAGAAATTCCGATATATGGACGCAACTATTTTGGAATGAGAATTTGTGTGGAAGACTAACTGCACATTTCAAATTTATATACTGCATAAAAAGTACAGCCAAATTGAACCAGTATTAAACTAGTATTCATTTGCACACATAGGAAACCTTACAAGTATTTACAAAAATACAAAAAATGCAAAAATCTTTATTACCACTTAAAAATACACAATTCACTATTTCACACACTAGGATTCCCTGTGTTGTTGAGTCTTTTGTCTCTTTCACCTTTCATTTACTCTACTTACACCAATATTATTATACAAAAACTACAATATAAGACCACTTATACGGTTATTTATATTTTGTAGAGAAGAGAGAGTAAGAGTATGCATTTTTTCTTTTTTTTTATTCCAGATAAAACCGGAAACGCTAACAGTGATCGTAGGTACAGTGGGTTCGGGCAAGTCCACGCTGGTGCAGGCGATCCTGAAGGAACTGACACCCAGTAGTGGTGCGTTGTCAATTAGGGGCGGCGTCGCGTACGCGTCACAGGACCCTTGGTTGTTCGATGCTTCGGTGAGATTTCGTGTATTCTTTATGTCATAGCGGGAAATATCGTGCCCATCATCATCATCATCATCATCAGTTATATATGTTCCCACATATGTTATCAGCAGGGACACAGGCCTCCTATGAGGGTTCAGGCCATAATCTAAATATCATGCCCGAACTTTGCCTTTAAACTTAACTTGCCATTTTTGCAAGTCGGTTAGAAGAGAAATGGAGGGGCATAGAACTATCAAAGCAATCTCTGCACGGAAATCTGCACTAAAATAAATATTTGTTTTTTAATAAATATATTATTTTGCCTTCACAGGTTCGTCAGAACATTCTCTTTGGCCAAGACATGGATCTGCGTAGATACAAGCAAGTCATTAAGTGTTGCCAGCTGAAAACAGATCTGGAAATATTGCCACATGGTGATAAGAGCGTCGTTGGTGAGAGAGGTATGCTACACAAATGTAATATTTATTTAATCATAACAAAGACTTGCTACACATTTTTTAAAGATTTTTTTTATGTCATACCTGGCAACTGTGCTGGTGCTTCGCCTGAAGGTAAGCGATCACCATCGCTCATGAACATTTGGGTGTATGATAGGGACAAGGATTGACGATTGATTGACTGGGAAGGGTGGGGAAAAGGAAACGAAAAAATAATTCGTGGAAGTTTAAATTTGAGAAAGTTTTAAATAAAACATGAGTATAATAGGTTAGTGTTTAACTTTTTAACGACGTCATAGATATAATTGGTTGGTGTTTAAGGACGCTTTCGAGCCTTAATTGCGTATCATACTCCGCATCTTGGGTTTTTATTTAGAAAAAGAAAGAAAGAAAGAAAAAAAAGGACGTGTGGCACTCGGAGACTGCGCGGTACAGCTATTTGAATAGCATTTTTTCAGTCATTTATCCGGTCGGAGTGCGGGGTGGGTTATTGTCGTTACGGAATTTCTGGATTCGGTCTCCACACTCAAGGCCCGCGGTAGAAGCTACGCAAAAGCTTAAAAACATTTGATGGACATGACATGATACAAGACATTGAAGACATACAAATATTACTTAACAGTAGCAAAAATTATCGTACTGCCACGAAATATATGAATGATTCCGCACTATATACAGGTCTAAATTGAATCTCACAGGTACGTCCCTGTCGGGCGGACAGCGGGCTCGCATCTCTCTCGCGCGGTGCGTGTACCAGCACGCTGATATTTATCTGCTCGATGATCCGCTGGCCGCTGTTGATGCTAAGGTAATTAAGAAAATTGATTTATTTATCCATTCATACATAAGTGAAGTCCCGTGTCCCCTAGTGGGGTATGGGCGGATGATGTACATCTGTTTCACTGATCGATTTTCTTTAAGGACAAGTGGTTGATCAGCCTTCTGTGTCCTGCCAGGCCGAGACATTTTATTTGTGCGTACCCACTGGGAATTGAACCCAGGACCCCTCGGTTCTACGCTCACGCGTTAACCAAGGACACGATCAATGTATATATTCATACATAATGACTCTTAAAAACTTATTTTACCACTATAAGGTACATATTTTTCAGTGATATGCTAATTTTACTGTTGCTGTTGTACTTTAGTTTACTGTAATAGCTTTTGTTATTGTTGCTTCGTTCGTTTTGTCCATGTTTGAAAAAGTATCGTCGTAAGCAAATATGCTCAAACCATTGATGTAACAAACAAACGAATGTGGCCCCATAATGCTTCCTTGAGGTACTCCACAAGCGTTTGTGCAAAATTGCATTGTGCAGTTCATTCGATTATGTTCTCCTATTTTGATACCGAAGTACACAATTTGCAATTGCTCAGCCAAATTTTAATCCAATCCAAGGTTACTCCATTACCCCATTTTTCTGTAATTTGAGAATAAATATTTCTCAAGCAATTAAATCGAAGGCTTTTGTCTTATCGAAGAATAATAGCAATCAAATATTAAAATATTCTTATAAAAGCGCTATTGAAATTTTTATTTTGCGATTGTCAGTGACTAATTTTTATTATTTTTTTTTAAAGCAAGCGAATGTAGTCTACATAATTTTAAAACCAGATCTTCCTTCTGCTTACAATATAATAATGCTTAAAAATAATTAACCATCGATTTCGCCAAGCAACATCCACAAATTATTAAAAACTCCAAGTATGTGGATATTTAGTAGAAAAAATAACACATTTGCAGGTAGCGCAGGCGATATACGAGGAGTGCGTGCGCGGCTTGCTGCGCGAGCGCGCCGTCGTGCTCGTGACGCACCGCGCGCACTACGCCCGCCACGCCGCCAACGTGTGCGTCATGCGCAGTGGACGGGTGAGTCATCGTCATCTTTATTATGTGCATCATCATCATCATCACCACCGTCGTCATTATCATCATCACCAATACCACTGTCATCATAATCACCGTCGTCGTCACTGTCATCATTATTATTATCCTCGTCGTCATCAGGGAATGGTAGAAGTCACTGGTCTTGGAAATCTTTAATTATTTATTCTTTATTGAGCACAATGACAAAAATGCAATACAGATATATAATAAAGACAAGCACAAATTGTAGCATTACGACTAAAAGCCATCTCTAACAGGCAACCTTTAATTATAATTGATAAATAATAATTTTTGATAAATTGTTGATTCTGTGTCTGAAATCAGTAATTTCATCTTTCTTTCATCTTTTCATCAAATGATACACACATGGCTTAGGGTACTTCCGCATGGTCATTCTATGGGTTTCCGCATAAAAGTAGAAAGTCTATATGCATGCAAGCAAATTGCACGTATTATGGAAATGAGCGACATTTATGACAGGTTATTGCTATCCCTATCATGGTCCTTCGAGCCGGATTTACTGCAAACAAAGTTCTGTATGTAAGGAGTTGTAAGTTAATTATCAAACTTATTTACAGATAGTAGCACAAGGCACGTACCAGGAACTCAAAAATAGCGTCCCGGAGTTCGATCAGCTGATCGAAATGGGGGAAAAGGTGGATGAGGTGAAGCAGAAGCAGAAAATCACGTCTTATGAGAACAAAGAAAGCATGGTATGTTTCTTTTGTTAGCTTCACTTGCATGTTTGTATGTAACCGTCTCCTTAAGACTCGATTTTGACACACTTTAATTCAAGCTTTGTCTACTTATCAAGGATCGGTGATAATACAATAATTTCATGGATTTATCTTATAATTCTGATTAGGATTGGGCAATTTCCTTCTACTCCGTATGCAAGTGTGACCAGTTAGATGATTTAATCATTAAAATGTGTTTTTCATTTTTTTGAGTTTTTATTCAACTAGTTCAATAACTGTGTGGGTGTGGTCATAATATCACTAAATGATAAGTTTTGAAAATAAAACTTTCATGAAATTTATAAATATTTTAAGAGCTAAATAATGAAAATAGTAATAGAAGTCGCACCGGTTCCATTTGCTTCATTTAAAAAGAAAATTATGCGTATCCAAGCAATTTAATACTTGATTTATATACCAATATATCGCTTGAAAAAGTAACAAACATACATGCATACATCCATCAATCCTCACAAACTCTCGCATTTATTAGTAGAATTAGTATGGATATTCGATACGTAAATATGAATCTGTCCAGGTGTACAACGCATTGATAAAAACGGAGCCTAAGAGAGTGGATAGCAGAAGGAGTGTCAGTATTTTAAGTTGAAATTGTTATTTTATATAAAACTTTTATCTATGATTGTTTTTAATAAAAGAATTAAACCTAGTTCTGACAATTTGAAGGTAGTTTAGTTTTTTTTAAGTAGTTATACACGATTGGATGTATTTTGTAGTATTTAATAGAAAGTCGTTTCAAGAGTGAGATGGGAGATATAACCTTGGTAGAGGTAGAGAGCTAGAGTTACGTAAGAGAGAGAGTAATATATTTAATGTTTTTATTCTAGGAGCATAGCCATATCTTGCGTTCCCAAAGGTCGATGTCTGAAGTGTCACAGCTATCATTCAATGTGGACGCTGAAACCACTGGACCGAAGTATGAAGGTAATAAATAAAATAAATAAACAAATTAAAAAAAAAAAATAATTGCCTTTGTAAATGTCAAAAATGCTTTAAATTTTGTTTTATCGTATAATAAAAAATTTGGAAGCATAATGATACATGTAATTTTTTCGAATGCTTGTAGTTTGTCTATATATCAGTATATGATCCTTTTTCATATATATATAAGACTAGCTGTTCGCCCTTGCTTCGTCCGTGGTACATACAAAGCCTATGTCGTTCGGTGAAGCTGCAGCTTTCTAATGTGGAAAGATATTTTTGCAGTTTATACAGTACATTACAAATATATATAAAAAATACCAATATATCCTCTTTTGGTATTTTATGTATTATATCATTATTTTTTAGCCGAGAGCCAGAACACGGGTTCCGTTTCCAACAGCGTGTACATATCTTACATAACAAGTGGTGGGGGCAAGTTCACTTTGCTACTGCTACTGTCCTTGTTCATAGTAGCACAGATATTCTACTCGTCCACTGATATATGGCTGAAGGATTGGTGAGTATTTCGACACGATTTTTATTGGCTTGATGGGTGTATGTGGCGCGTCTTGTCGTGTGATCGTGTGTGTTAACGTTGTGAGCGTGTGTGCGTGTGGGGGGTTGTGGTCACGTGTGGATGTAAGTGGCTTGAAATAATATTATGCGTGGTGACTTGTGGTCGTATATATATATGTGTGTGTGTGTGTGTGTGTGCGAGTGTAGTTACGTGGTTATGTGTGGTCTCATGTGTGCGTGTGGGCGTGCTTGTGTGCTTGTGGGTGCGTGTGTATGCCAGTGTGTGTATGTGTGTGTGTGTGTGTGCGTAAGCTCTTTTATTTACTAGTAAAGTAATAGCCATGTACGATAAAACAAGTTATGAATTTCAATTTGATATCGAACAAGATAATAAATCAATTAATAAATTTGTGGATGTTTTTGTTTTTTATATTAATATTAATAAACTGTTGCAAATTTCAGGGTCAACCTGGAAGAGTCGAATAGCGCACAAAACATAGCAATACGGAACTCTACCTCATCGGAGCCTCCAGGTAACGTTATTAACATTTAAAAAATACTGAATCATGTGGTGAACAAATTATATTGCACCATATTTGTTAATAAATTATGTATAGCTTATAATTTTACTTACCAAACGTCTTTTTTGCACCTTTTTGTATTCGATGTCTCTTTTGAATCATTTTAACTGTAAACGTTGTAACTCTAAGCCGTAACTTAATCTTTAAACGAATCATTTTATTTATATATCTTATTTCTATGTCAGTATATTTTTGCTGACCGCCTCCTTGGTACAGTGGTTAACGCATGAGCGTAGAACCGAGGGGTCCGATTCTCGATGGGGACGCACACAAAAAAAACGTCTCGGTCTGGCAGGACACAGAAGGCTGATCACCTACTTGTCCATAAAAAAATCGATCAATGAAACAGATGTATATCATCTGCCCCATACCCCACTAGAGGACACGAGACTGTAAAAAAAAATCTTTTTGCAGTAGCAAAAACTTTATAATCATTTTAAATGTAAAATTAACATAATTGGAAAATAGCAACTACAGAGTTCCTTACCGGCTCTTCTCTGTAGAAACTGCTTTACGAACCGGCGGTAAATGTTATAACCGTGTTATAACGAATCAAAAGTGCTTCTATAAGATGTATAACCGAACAAATAAATTTTCGAGTTTGAGTTTTGAGTGGATTGCTTTATTCATTGATATCTTCCCAGTGGCATACGAGAGCCTGCCGCTCAACAGGTGGCACCTGTCCCGCGAACAGTGCGTGTACGTGTACGGCTCGCTGATAGCTATCTGCATGTTCTTCACCTGGAACAAGCTGCTGGTCTTCTACAACACCTGCATACGCGCCTCCGTGACTCTCCACGATACCATGTTCAGGTGCGTCACTTCAAACACACACAGACA
>NW_024045131.1:2303195-2306704 GCF_012273895.1 Zerene cesonia | reverse complement strand
CAGCTGCATAAAGACATCAAAAAAGCTCCTCTTATGACAGAATTACACTCGCTGGAAGCTGCAACACTTATATTTGTATCAGGAAAATGGCTTCTTCCATATTTTAACCGACAATTTCGTCGGGCCATATCTATAAAACTAATAAAAGAGTGTTTTTTTCTAGAGGTGTAACGAACGCGCCGATGTGGTTCTTCCACCACAACCCGTCGGGCCGGATCCTCAACAGGTTCTCCAAGGACATGGGGCAGGTGGACACCTTGCTGCCTGTTGCTTTGGTCGATTGTCTAGGGGTGAGATTTGTTCATTCACACTTGTCTGTCATCCATCCGTCATCTGTTGACGCACATGTCGTCCACAAATGTCATCGAGACATGTAATAAAAAAATGTCATCCAAATATGTCATCCGCCCATGTATCCGCATCCGCAATTGTATGGTATTAAAAATGAAAACGAACCTAAAATATAACCTTTGGGGACACACATTTTCGTCATACGTTACCCATTTATGTGGTTCTGCCTCACAATAAAATCCTTTGAATTCGGTAAGATAACTAATAGACTCTAATATGTTAGTAGTATAATGAGCATTAGTCTTAATTCCATAAAAATTCACGTCATCCACATATGTCATCCACACATCCATCCATCAATAAATGTCATGCAATTAACCTCTTATTCAACACCGATAGTTCTTCCTGGAGGTGATCGGCATCCTGGTGGTGGTATGTCTGGTGAACTGGTGGCTGCTGCTGCCGACCGCTTGCGTGGCGGCCGCGCTGATGATGCTGCGGGCGCTGTTCCTCAGCACCAGCCGAGAGCTCAAGCGGATCGAAGCTATTGGTGAGTGAGGATCGTGAGTTTTTCGAGAGTTCGCCTGATCATCATCCATCCATCCAGCCATCATCACCGCCCGTGAACTGAGCAGTGGTAGTGTCTCTGCGAATGCGCTGCCCTCTTTTAAGGGTTTATTTATTTATTTCTTAAGGGCGACTTACAAAGCATACACTAATACATTATTTAACAAGATTTTTTCTACCTACATTATAATTTTAACACTTCCGCGTTCCAGCTCGCAGCCAAAGCCTGAACCACGCGTCCGCCACCGTATCTGGTCTCACCACCATCCGGTCCACCGGCAGCCAGCAGCGCACCCTGGCCCAGGAGTTCGACCGCCTCCAGGACCTGCACAGCTCCGCCTGGACCCTGGTTCTGTGCACCAACAGGGCTTTCGGCTTCTGGATGGATATGCTCTGCTGCGTCTACCTGGCCACCGTCACCTTCAGTTTCTTCCTGTTCTTTGGTGATGGTGAGTAGCTGTCAGGTTATTCTGATAAGATTCTAACTTCGCAGCAAATATATTATACGTGTGAATGGGACCATCTTAGGAGTCGTATGTCCCAGCAGTGTGAACGAATATAAACTGATGATGATGATGATGAATAAGTGTAGCAAGTGTCTGAATCACGCACCTCTCGTTAATACCATGTTAACAGCTGGATTTTTTTAAGGTAATCTTGGCGGTAGCGTGGGTCTGGCTATAACGCAAGTGATTGGACTCGTCGGTATGTGTCAATACGGCATGAGACAGACTGCTGAAGTGGAGAATCAGATGACATCTGTGAGTAACATAAATCCTTTTTTTTTTGGTAATGATAACCCGATATTGAACTCAATATCAGGAAAAATATTGTGTTTGTCTTTATTATACCCACATTTTAATCAATTTATATTGGTGCTACTAGCTGCTGCCCGCGGCTTCGTCCGCGTGGTTTAAATGAAAAATTCAGGGTACAAACTTTCATTCCCTATTTTATCCCTTTGGGGGTCTATATCGAAATCTTTTCTCAGTGGACGCCTATATCATAGCGGCAATCTGCTTGCCAAATTTTAGCCCAATCGATCGAGTGTATATTAAAGTATCCATATAAGTGACCTCCATTGTTTTCTTTCCTTTTGTATTTGTGTCATAATAAACGTGTTGTGACCACTTAACATCAGGTGGCCCAACTTCTCTATTCCTTGTCTACCGTCAAAAAAATGAAGGAAATATATTAATTCACACTAAATTTATTTTCTAGGTGGAAAGAATATTGGAATACACCAACTTACCAGCGGAAAGTCCAGTGGAGCCTGATATGAAAGCTCTGAAGGCTGAATGCCCCAGTGTCGACTTTGACACTTGGCCTAATCGAGGTATGTAGGCAATAGGAATTTCTGCAAGTATGCAACATTTTCCATTGATGTTTCTTCTATCGGTTGGTTGGATAGGTCGTAGCGAGATGTTTTTTGGCTTTCTGAATAAATGATTCATCCAACACGAATGAATTAATTGAACCAGTCGTTACTGAGATTATCGCTTTCAAGCAAAATATTCAACTTTTTATTTATATCTTATCCCAGTAATACGTAAAACTAAAAAACAATATATCGGTGATGTAAAATTTGACTGAATTAGAAGTTATCTACATGGGTCGTTTATTCTTCTTTTTCTTCTATCTTTCTTATTTCGATACTTATCCGGAAAATATAATATGAATTACTATGCTCGTTTAATATGATTTCTATATTAAAATTCTTCATTGATTTACAGGAGAAATAGTATTCGAGGACGTATCTCTTGAATACGAGAGGCCTCCGAAGGGTGAGACCACCGAACCAGCACCCAAAGTGGATGAGACTAACTACGCGATCCGTGGGGTGAGCTTCACCATCCGCCCGGGGGAGAAGGTCGCCGTGGTGGGGAGGACTGGGGCGGGGAAGAGTTCGCTTGTTGCTGCACTGTTTAGGTGAGAAAAGAGTTTTTTTTTTCTTTTATTTTGTCTACGTTCGGGTTAAATTGGGTTGGAAAAGGGCAAGTTTTTTGTAAGGTATCAATTATGTTCTAATTGTGAATAGATTGTTAAATGTCATATTATAATCAGTATTTATATGATTCAATCTTAAACATATGATATCAGCCAATAATGTGCAAGGATAATTACATATTTCTTGTAAATCCGCAATATAAATTAGAAATAGAGAAGGTCCCAACGTGCTTCCTTGTGGCACACCACATGTATATTGTTAAACAAGAGAAACGTACAGGAGAGTTTATTTAATATATGCATTCATTATTTGACTTATTCTTTTATCAATATGCAATATAAAGAAATGACATATTCATAAAAATTGTATCAGGCATCACTCCAAAGTACATATAAACATATGCGCTCTTTTATCTCACGCGGCCGACCACGATTGCCTTCCTTTTTAACACGCTTTTATATTAGCTTCACTTGTATGTTTGTATGTATGTATGTAACTCACACCCGTTTTTCTCCCACTTCCCGCGAACCGATTTCATTCAAACTTTGTACACTTATTAAGCTATCAAGTCAGTTTGATTAAAAAACGCTGGTACCGTCCGTCAGGCTGAGCAAGATATCGGGGAGCGTGCGCGTGGACGGCGTGCGCGCGGAGGCGGCCGGGCTGCGCGCGTGGCGCTCGCGCCTCTGCGCGCTGCCGCAGC
>NW_024045131.1:2284052-2302195 GCF_012273895.1 Zerene cesonia | reverse complement strand
GCGCTGGCGCGCCGCGCCGTGCTCGTGCTGGACGAGGCCACCGCCAACGTCGACACCGAGTGAGTCTCCGCACTGGCTTTTGTCATCGTCATTATCATCAGCGCCTTCGTCAGACCATATATGTTCTCACTGCTGAATCACAAGCCTCTTATGAGGGTTCAGACCATAGTGCACCATGCTGACCAAGTTAGCAGATGGCATATGTCGTCGAACTTTTAAATCTCGGACTTGCTGGTTTTTTCATAATGTTTTTCCTCCACCGTTTCAAGCAGTGGTGATGTTATTCACATGCGTAGATATATTGAAAAATCTTTATTTTCTGCACGCTTCCCCGGTCTCGAGCCACCGACTTGGCATTATGACAATAAGTGCAGAATATATATTCCCTATTTTGTATAAGACTATTTATTTATATAAGAGAAAGATTTCATTTTTTTTTCTTATATAAGAAAAAAACAAGAAAGAAATCCTCTACTCCTCTTCACTCTATAACCTCTATTGTACCCAAGGTTTGGAAGAAATCGCTCTAAGCGATAAGACCGCCCATTGTACGTAGATGTAAGCTTTATTTGTCTCTTATCTTTGTCTTTAATATTAAATAAGTGCAATAAAGAATAAATAAATAAATAACCTCCTCCCCCTCCCGGGGGGTGCGCGTGCGCGTGCGCAGGACGGACCGGCAGATCCAGCGCACGATCCGCAGCCGGTTCGCGAGCTCCACCGTGCTCACGATCGCGCACCGCCTCAACACCGTCATGGACTACGATCGCGTCATCGTCATGGACAAGTGAGTGGATAAGGGTGCTTTTAACCGATTCCGAAAAAGGAGGAGGCTATTAATTCGTTGGATGTTTTGTTGTTTCGTTTTGGCTTTGTTATGAGTACAATCTGGAGGTCTTCAAGAGAAGAGTGAACAGGTACCTTCTAGGGAAGCGCGCTCCATCTTAGACGACATCTCAGCTTACCATCAGGCGAGATCGTGGTCAAGCGCTTCCCTATCATGAATAAAAAAAAAATTATCTTGAGACTATCGGCTGAATTATTATATGCCCAATTATAGTTACATTAATTACTATTGATACTGATAAACACTTTGCAGGGGTCGCGTGGTAGAATCGGGACATCCGTTCGAGTTGCTGACCAATGCGAGCGCTCAGCAAAAAGCTGAATTTCAGCCGAAACGCACTCTACTGTCCAAGAGTCAGGTAAGGCTTCAGCGACACATTTCTGAATCGCGCTAGAGAAAACATCTCGCTACATCTTAAAATATATAAATCTCGTGTGAAAACATTGTCATGTTTGTCCTCAATGGACCACTTAACCGATTATAATAAAATTCGCACACCATGTGCAGTTCGATCCAACTTGAGAGATAGGATAGTTTAAATAATTTTAATTACGATAATTGACAACCCGGGTGGAGCCGGGGCGTGCAGCTAGTAGCATATATATAACTTTCCAAGATTATTCAATTGGGGTCTTACCGGCCGGCCAATTGTGTAGATCGGTGGGACATCCTGTATATATCAATTCTATAGATATTATATTAAAATTGTTCATTATTAAAATGGTGGATATGTGTTTAACTTCACAGGCACCGCTGGCGATACCAGAGAACTTCGCTTTCCAGTCTTCCGGAGAGTTCGAGCGACCCGAAGAATCGGAAACCCTAATCCTGTCCAAAGACAATAGAGTTAGGACTTATTCCAACAGGTTTGTGTGTTTGTCTATTACTGTAAATTTAGTCTATTTGTTCTGCTATAAATGTTGTCTATGTAATGAGACGTTTTATTATTCAATTATAACTAGATGCTCGTCCTGTCTCCGTCTGGATATCAAGGATACCTATTTCATGAGAAATTTTGAAAGAATAGAAAAAATTTGATCACGAGGCAGGATTCGAACCTGCGTATCTTGCCTAACCGTAGCAAAATTTCTCATTTATAAAGCATTTCAATGCTATAAAACTAAAAATTAAATACCTATTTCATCTCAAGGGAGCATTTAATGGGGTAAAAAGGATCCTATCACCCAAGTCAGCTATACTCTTGTCTGTATACAAAATTTCAGACAACCAGACCAGACAACCCGTCAGCAGAGTATAATTACTGGCAACCCTTTTTCTATATGGTACATCAGTTTGAGTGAAAGTTCTATTTAAATCGGTTTAGTGTTAGAAGTGGGCATTAACATACGGATAATCAGAAATTACACTTTTGAATTTTTCTTTTATTACATTTTGTATGATAATATTTGTATGGATTTGAAAATTGCGGTATTTAGCATGATATTTTATTTTAAAATGAGAAAATAAATAAATTACAGGTCTGAAGTGAGCGAACCGGATGTGGGTATATTCAAAATGCTCGTCGAACAAACTGGACCGGAAACGTCCGCCATGTTGTACAAGATGGCGGAAGAGGTGCGTTATAGCAAGATATTGGCCGCGGCTTGGCGCGCGTTAAATTCGCAGAATTATTTTGTATTACTCTATCTATTGAAAAAAACCTCATCAAAAACTGTTGCGTAATTTTAAAGATCTAAGCATATAGACACACAGATGGCGGAAAGTGGCTTTTTTTATACTTTGTAGAGATTAATTAATTATTTTAATTTATTGAAAAACGTTGTGCCAATAGTTAAGTTTTTACTTTTATTTTTGTATTTTTATACAAGTCATATTTTCTTGAGGTTTTATGCAAGTACCTATATTTAGAATTTAAACATTTAAATGGATTTAAATTTCGAATCTTCGCTTATTAAATGCGATAAAAGGTTAACACTAGTCTACTGTTATCTATAGCTGGATAAGTTTCATCTATATCTATTCAGATCTTTCGGCTAGATAGAATAACAAACATCCTCACTCATTGGCCTCATTGAGTTTTTATATTATAAGTAAACATATATAATATATTTCTTAAACTATATTAATTTAATAAAATTTCTATCAAAATGTTTGTTTCAGAGTTACAAGAAATATCAAGAATCGAGAAAGCATCAGTGATTGAAATAAAACCCGAAACTGCCCGTAACGCTTCCGAATAATGAATTTATATTGCGAATCAAAAGTATACAGAATTTATTAAAATTATTTGTCAATAGTGACTGTTGTGGCGTATGGATATTGTTATTAGGGAATTTTATAGCGAAGTGCCTTGGACAGCGTTGAAACAGGTTTTTTTTTGTATTTTTTATATATATTACTTAATACAATCGCCCCGGCTTCGCCCGTGGTACACTCTCTCAAAATCGGTCCAGTTGTTTCCGAGATTAGCGCTTACAAACTGAGCTTCTTCAGCTCTGCACCGCGGGCGCAGCCGGGGCGGACCGCTAGTATAAATATATAAAACTCACAGCGGAGTGAATTTTGTATAAAGGGCTATTGAAATGAAATTAATTTTCATTTTATTAATGTCTGTATGTTTTCGCATTTGGAATAGATATGGTTGACTTTTTACTTTTTAATTGTCATTGAAATGTGAACTGTTCACCTAAAGGGTACTTATGAATATGGATTTAATGCGAATGTCAATTGTAATCCAAGAAAAGTTAGTTCAATTTAACTTAAAATTATTAGGAATTATGAAAAAATATATGTACTTAACAAATGTACTTTCAACCGTTTTCGTTTTATATGTTTAAAGCAATAGCTCTATAAAGCCGAGTGAAGTTACACTTAACTTTACTTATTTAACTTATGAAAATTATCTATGTATGTATGTACATCTTGAATATTTGTAAACAAATCTTTAAAATTCTCGAATTTATTACTTTATTAATTAATAATTTAAGGAACTTCGTACAGGCCAAGCTTGTCTTTCTTTAAAGCATCTCAACTTAATAATTTAATATTAAACCAATCCCTCTCTGCATGTAACTTCCCCGTTCAAGTCACCGACCTTTTTTCCTCTATTTATATGTTTTTCTTTGATTTACGAAGAGTGAGTGTATTTGTTCCTATATAAAAGTTGGATGCCACTAAAATTGCATAAAATATCAAAATCAATTGTAGAATTTGGATTTTATACGAAAATAGAATAATTGGAACAAAGTTATCCAGTCCGTCTGTAATTGTTTAAATTAGTTGACCTATTGTTTATTTATTAACTCGAATATATGAAAGATTTATTGTTTCCATGAGTCATAACAATATATAAAACAAAACTAATTTTCAATGTTACAACTCGCACTTGGCACCTTTTTACCAACACCGCAATGATCAGTGCCATTTAATTTTATAAATAATTTATTAATATTTTTAATTGTCAGTATAAGAACTTTTCAATTTTATTCCAATGACTTTAACACGTAGGTTTTATATGCGACTACTATTTTCCTTTTTACACATTTATGCCGATTAAAAATAAAAAACGACTAGATGTTATAACGGTGCTGATTTTTATGTATCCTACTTTGAAAACTGATAAGCTTTCAAGACTGATATTCCACTTGCCTTAACTTTAATACAGTTTAATTTAAATGGAATTGATCAACCATAGATAGAGAAAGTTACTTATAAAAACGCATCGACCGTGTCTCAGAGTTAGAGCAAAGCTCTCACATTTAGAAAAGAGCTTGATATAATCGGTAGTAACACTTGCTCTAGCAAATGCGTTTTTGGATAGTTGCCTTAAAATTCTGTAGGTTTTGGGAATAGTGCTTTAAATTCCTCATTTTCTATAATGCCTTCTATATTATATAAAATATTAATAACTTTAATAACGGCAATTATTGCTAACTGTCAATTACCTCAATTACTTTCAAAAGGTGCATAGCGTCTTTGACACGAACAGTGTTAATTATTATTATTAATTATCTTTACAATGTATAGCGATATACGTTATAGATAACTGTCTTTCTATTGTACAGTAATATCAGTGAAATATAAAACCTCTGAAAATACGTAATCTAATCGTTTTTGGTAGCTTTTGGGAATAAAAATTCTACTAAACGCAACAGACAATAAAATGCTGTCACACGCACAGTGTCATATCGAATATAATTTATTCACGCTGGTTTCGTGAAATGCTAGTGATAATAATTATTTATCATATAATTTATTGACGTTCCATTATATGTTTCATGATAAGGTTATTCAATTGAGATCTCGTGGAGTTCAAACTATATAAGGTACGGGTATTAAAATTGTATTTTTTAATTGAATATTTCAGATGTTTTGTATAGTTTGAGATTTTTTTTTATTCTGCACACAAGCCAAATGTTTTGTGTATACAGTCTTCTATTGAAAATATTGTTGAATATATTTAGAGCTAACATGAGTGCTAGTAGTGGTGCTGCCCAGTGGAAAAATGTACTATCGAGATTCGAAGCCATTATGTAATTATAGTTCAATTATAAGAAATATTGTGATACAAACATACCAGTATTTTAATTTCTATGTATTGGATTTTTTATTTGTGTTCATATCCAATTAATGTGATTTTAGTAGTCAATTTGCAATTAACTGTTAAAATGTACTTAATATCCTAAAGTTTATTAAGTACTTAGTTATGTTGTTAAGTTCATATGATTATTAAATATATAGATATTATTTTAATCATAATTATGAATTTTATTTTCCTTCGATACTTTATCCATAACTTAGAGACAAAGAAGGTAAGGTCGAGAAATGATTAATTTTGCTTTAGCTGAATTTACTGGGTCTATAGTATTCGTCTGTGCCAGAAAGTCTAAGTATTAGTCTATTATTCGGCAAGGATGTAAGCTTTCTGGTGTTTTTAGTAGATTTATACTGAGAAATTTTTTGAAAGAATAGAAAAAATTCGATCACGGGGGTATTCGAACCCGCGTTTCTTGCCTAACCGTAGCAACGCCTAGCCTCTCGGCCACCCGTGATTACTGTGGCGGGAAACGCGGGTTGGAATCCCGCCCCGTGATGGAATTTTTTCTATTTCAAGAAATTTCTCATTTATAAAAAGCATTTTAATGCTATAAAAACTAAAAATTAGATCTATACTGTTTTTGCTTCAAATCGTAACGTATCCTATGATTATAACATTTTCCTGATAATGAGTTCTATGAATATCATATGGCACATTATATGTATAGATATATAGGGTTGCATTGTTGCAATGTAAGTTGGATCTCATTTCTCTCTTTCTTATTCTTCTTTTTAATCTCATTTTCCGGAAATATAGCTATGATTCTAACCTTTGTTACTCTGAAATGATTTAGCTTTTTAATGGTGATTTTTTTTCTAATCTTTCAAGTGTTTTTTTAATCTCTTAACAACAAAAAGTATCAAATCTTGTGTCGTAATATAATTATTTCATATAAACACATTAACTCTTGCCTCTATTCGATCACGAAATTCAGCATGTCCAAGGACCAAAGTGTATGGCTACAGCGACATGTCATCTGCACAGAAGTATAAATAAACGAACATGAAATATAAATATTAAATATATTTATTCATTTGCTATATTATACAAAACATTTTCCTAAAACCCTCGTACAACCGAAACGCGTCTAAAGCAAACAATATACAAATGGTCCCATACAACAATTTTATTATAAAACAGTTTCAGGTGACGTAATGAACTAAAGAAATATAATATGCCCTCTACAACACGCTAAGGCCAGGCCAATTTTTACATACAAGCAGCAGTCAAATAACGAAAAACGTTCAGCCAAATTTTGGTGAATACCTTGGGTTCACTGTCTCTTAACATTTTTAGAAATTAATTATTAAAAAAATCCCTATTTTTCCTCATTTATGTGAAACAGTTTTTAGGGTCAAAGGTTTTAAATTGTCAGAACTAGATCAAGTTTAAAACTGGACCACATGTCAGACATTATTTTTCAATTAAGGAAGTACCTTAAAAATCAGACTGATATTTTACGATTAACCTTCGATTTGGACGTTTTGACACTTAACGCCTAGAAGTCAACTCACCCGAGTTATTCACCAAAATTTCCCTTCTATGTATTTCGTTATATTCGATCGGGCCCCAATTCGGTTCGCGTGTGAAATGACAGCACAGAGACATAACGATCGTTGCAACAAAAAATAGTTTAACAAATGCACTTGGAACGTCCGCGCTGGCGGTGTGTGTGTGTGGGGGGGGTGTGGGGTGTGCGTGCGCTAGTCCGGCAGGTCGAGCGGCGCGAGCGGGTCGAGCGCGGCCAGCTTGCGCAGCAGGTCGGCGCGCGCGGGCGGCGGCAGGTCGAGCAGCAGCGCGGCCACGGCGCGCAGCGCGGCGTCGCGGCGCACGGCCTGCAGGTTGCGCTCCAGCAGCGAGTCGGGCGAGGCGGCCTGGCGCTCCAGCCACGCGCACACGGCCTCGTTGTCGTGCTCCCAGCCGTGCGCGTGCGGCTCGCCGCGCTCCTCGCCGAACCAGCGGCGCAGCGTGGCGGCGGCGGCGCCCGCGGGCAGGGGCGCGGGGCGCGAGGCGGCGGCCACGCGGCGCTCCAGCGCGCCCTGGCGCAGCAGGCGCCGCAGCCGCCAGTGCAGCGCGCGCCGCGCCCCGCGCCACGCCACCACGTCGGCCACGCAGCCCTTCTCCAGCATGCGCTCCGCCGTGTCGTGCAGCTCCGCGAACTGCACGCCGATCTGCGGCAACGTACACAACCTCAAACCTCACTCCACCTCCTCATTTACAACTAATAGTTCATTCATTACCAGTATCCCCCCCGCTTCGAAAAGCACAGACTTTCAAAGGAAAGTACGTAATTTTTTTTACGCAAAAAACCAAACCAAGCTCCACTATCTCGCTTGACCTTATTTAAAAACGCTTTAAAAGCGCGAATTTCCAAAAGAAAAAAACAGTACAAAATCTTTTACAACTCACACATACTTCAATTATTTGACGCACATACCTCAGACCACCGGACTATGAATTATTGAATATCTTATTTTGCCTCCAAATATAGAGAAGCATTAAAACATAAATGCTCTGACCGTCCCCTTAACATGTAAATGTAAACCCGAGAGGTTCCTAATGCAATTCCCAATGGAGACAAACAAAAATAAATGTCTCAGTTTGGTCGGACAATTCTAATCACGTTGTCCGTAAAAACTACAATCAGTGACGTATGCATCTAAACCAAACGAAAACATTTCATAAATGATAAACCCATTATAATAAATATATAAGAAACTCACCTGGTGGTAGACCGGCGCCAATTCCTTCTCACGAGCCTTAACTTTCTTCTCGGCCTCCAACAGGTCGCTATCCAGCTCTCTTATTTTAGTCTCAGCTGTGTAAAAAATATTATTTTCTTATAAAAACAGTACTTCTTCAAAACTTTATTGCTAAATGCTCATTAAAAGACAGTTAAAACGTTTGTTAACGAAACAACAGATTTTTTACTAAAACAATTAATTTTCTAATATCTATTCATTATATTAATACAAGAAGTAACAAAGAGTATTTATGTAATAAGGTAAAAATTTCAAATTTAAAAAATATAATATATATATATATACGTAGTGCGACATCCCTCGCGCTACTACACATGCCGCACTGACGAGGCATATGAGACAACACCGCTTATATTTAAAACCTCCGCTCGAGAGGTCAGATCATGCTGTCTCCTTCTCTCCAACGCGCGCTGCTGCCGGCGCGCACCTCTCCTATCCGAGCACTGAGGAGCCGCACGATCGGGGCACCAATATTTATAACCTTCGGTTGAGACAACCGATCGTGCGGTCCCTTTCCACATGTATAAATATAAGGTCGCTGATTGCAATAAACACACTCTCTCGAGGATCGCCGGTGTTTAATTTACTTACCCAAGCGCTACATATATATATAAAACTTTACCCTGTCCGCCCGCATCTGTCCTTATAAGAACGTCATCTATTGACCCCCTTCGGTCTAGATTCTTTGATATCTCCTTTATTTGCTCCTTTATTTCTGTAATCATACAATTTCTTGTATCAAATACTAATAATTATTATAATTACTTGAATATTAATTTAATATTTTTAATAACAATTTATTTATATACACCTAAAAAGAAATTTATATATACTTTAAATATACTTCGTAAAATTATAAAAATATATAATAAGCCCTTTAGGAGTTAAAAAAGTCTTATTTAACTAGCGGTCCGCCCCAGCTTAATCGTGGTATCTGTTATAAAATTTAATTAATTAATTTAATTTATACAGATACTAGCTGCGCCCCGCGGTTTTACCCGCGTATTCCGTATATATACCGTAGGAATATCGGGATAAAAAGTTGCCTATGTGTTATTCCAGTTGTCCAGCTATCTGCGTACCAAATTTCATTATTGTCGGTTCAATAGATTTTGCGTGAAAGAGTAACAAAACATCTATAATAAATCTAAATAAACAATATAACAAACAAATTACCAGCTATCCTCGCGTCCAACCGCAACAGCTCCGGGTCGAGCCGGTGCATGGTCTTCAATATGTCCCTTTGTTTGAATTTCACCTCCACGATACCCTCGGCTTCCAACACGCCACCTCTGTGAATATTATGTTTTAATTAATTAGTTATGTATTACACGAATTCTAATATTCTCATGGTATTTAATACTTATGATTTTCAGGTGTATATATTTTCTGAAAACTCGTTTTTTTTGGGGTTCCATACGCAATGCGTGAAACTTTTAGTACTCTTTGAGTAAGACAAGACGCTGTCCGTCTGTATGTCTGGCTGTCTCATGGGCCGTCATTGTAAGAAAGTACCCATTTTAAGATATGATACATTTCTATAAATGAGGGTGATGAAAAAAAAAAACAAATCGAGGTTAAGTAAGGGTTGACACGGTCATAAATTGGATGGGTGTCCAATTTTTGTTACATTTGCCCTTTAGCTTATTCGTACGGAACCCTCAGTATCCGACTCGCACTTGACCGATGCATTTACATATATCTGTGCTAATTCTTGTAATTCAAGGAACAAAAACGCTATCTGGGTGCGCAGTATCTACCCCTCCCCCATGTACTGTTATGCCCGGGGGGGGGGGGGATGTATACATTAAATGTTTCTCAAATCTAAGTAGCATGGCACCCACCTAGCCTCGGGATCGGCGTACATCTCCATCTTCGCGGAGTTGACGCTGGGGTCGACGACGGCCCACGCCCCCCCTCGCAGCTCGGCCCCGGGGGGGATGTACACTATGACGGGGGCGGTGGCGTTGCGCAGCGCGCGCACTATCTCCGCGCCGAACTTCAGTATTTGCTCGTACATGTCTGGAATTAAAATATATATATATACATAAATAAAATATATATAATGATTATAGTCATTCAGGATAATTAGAACCAATTCTCAACAAAATTTTAACTACGTTTAAAAACCTTTGCTTTTTGTAATGACAATATTTTTTTTATATGAAATATCTATGAAAATTTATCAAATGACAGTTTTTTAACATTTCGCAATTACAGAAAAAAAAATATTAGGATATTTTTCCAATCACCCCCATTCACCCTGATTGACCCTACTTCATTTAGTCACATCTTAAATAATTTTTCATTTCAACTTTAACTACATACTATGAAAAGTACAGATAGATAACAAGCAAAAAACGCAGATAATAAATGCAAAAGCACGACAGATTGCACAAACCTTTCTGACCGCCACTGAAACCACGCCAGTTGGCGAATATGAAGATGGGCAGACCTTCCCGGGAGAAGTCGTTAATGGCCTGGGAGGTCTTGTATGCCGAGTCCGGGAACCAGACCTGGGACACGATTTTTATAAGTCAAAATATATTTTAAATATTCCCCATTTTTTTTATTTTTATAGAAGAAAAGGGCTTCAGTCCAGTTTAGTTCAAGTGATAACGCTGCATTGAGTTTATACTAAAACTTACAAAAAATAAACCGCCAAATAACAAACTTACCATCTTGCTCCTAGGGCGTGTACTCTCAAGGTCCAATCTATGGTTTTCTATCAAGAATTATTTACAATCACCACATTCCCGATTCCATAATTATCGTGGTATAGGGAAACAATTACCTCGCATTCACACATTTGGTTTTTTCTAACATTTCTATATGATTCTATTTATTTTTCCTGAAAGCTTATCATTGCGCAGAGTGCATACCTGTCCAGCCTGTTGCAGGGTTTTCGCCTCCGAGTCCAAATTAGCTGGATCTGCTGGCAGAGTGAATTCCACGGTACGTGTTTCCACAGCTATCACACCCACTGGAATACCGCCCAGACGAGCTCGACCTGAGAGTAATATTGCATTAAAATCGCTTTATCGCTTCAATTATGAATGTTTAAAGTCTCAAAATTTATTTTATATTAAGGTACTTATTTTTATTTTTTATTATTATTGTTTCTTTCTTTTACATGTACACTGCCACTGTCAGGGGGTCAATGTGGTGTCCACTGAAAATCAGTGGAGAGTCTAAGTTCCTTTAATGGGCTTAGACTCTTATACATTGCGCGGATCTCCCGTTTATATGAGGTTTATTTATTTTTTATTATATCAAATTAGTTTTTATAACTTAACCATGTATAAATAAATGTATTTTCTTTCTTTCTTTCAAAATGCCTAAAAATGAATTATGACATACGATCTTGAGGCGGGAATCAAACCTGCCCAATGTTACGACACGATACGTCGTGGCGACTCTTGACCACTCAGCCAGCCAAGCTGTATAAGACTGGCGTTAAATTAAATTAAGTTTTAGTGTAGCTTTGTGTGCAGTAGGGTAGCGTGTTCTATAGTAAGTTGTAGTGTAGTCTAGTACATTGTAGTGTTTTCTACTATTTCATTTATGTAAACATTACACATTGATAAATTAATGACTTGTTAATTTTTTTGGAAAGTTATAACGATCAAAGAAGAAAGAAGAAAAAGAAGACAAAAAATGTTAAGTACATATTTTGTCTTCTTTTTGTCTTGTGTGAGGTTCTGTAGTTAAGTGTGTTATATGTGTAGTATTAAAAACTAGAATAGATAGTATGCAATGTGTTATAATCTATACTAATGTTATAAAGCTGAATATATATAACTACTGTTACTAGTGATCCGTTGAAGGCGGACTCACCGGTGACGACGGTCTGCGCCCAGGGCCGCATCACCTCGTCGAAGGAGCCGACGTCGAAGAAGCCCGGCTTGCCCGGCTCGCCCGTGAGCAGCAGCCTCGGGTCGTACGCGGCGCGCGGCGGGTGCCACTCCACCGGCCGGTCGATCGGGTCCGCCGGACGGATCATCGGCACCATGCTCAGCTTGTCCTGCGGGCAGGGGGTTCGCGGTTCAAACTTATGTAACTTAGGTATTGTCACTTTGATTAGTATCACTTATATCAGTTTTTTATAAAACTCTCCATTCATGTTACCCGTGTATGTCATGTTGGTGATCCTTAATGTAATAAATAAATAAATCACAACCAATTACTTCCTTACAATTTTTAATGATTCCAATCAAATTATTACCTTACCTTGCCTTTATTAGCCTCCAAATTGAGTGTTAACATTTTGCTTAGTGTCACACCAAACAACATCAATCTATCCATTTATTTCCCTATCTTGACTTTATTCGCAAGTGTTGCCATTTTGTTTAGTGTCACACCCCAAAGTGTCACACCAAACAACACTAATGTATCAATTTATCTCTCTACCTTGGCTTTACTTCGCCTCCGAATCTAAGTGTTATCACTTTGCTTACTCACACCCCAAAGTGTCACACCAAACAAAACTAATCTATCAATCGATTTCCTAACTTGGCTTTACTTCGCCTCCGAATCTAGTGTTATCACTTTGCTTAGTCACACCCAAGTGTCACACAAAAAAAAAACACTAATCTATCAATTTATCTCCCTACCCCACCTTTATATCTCCTCCCAGAGCCCAGTCCCTCTACAGCAAGCAGACACAAAAAGCAAAAAGGCCAAGCATCGGCCGCGCACCTTGGGTATGTAGGAGAGCCACTTGACCGTGGTGCGGATGGCCTCCAGGTCGGTGGGCGCGACGGCGTGCGAGACGCCGTTGTTGTGCATGATCTGCACGCCGCCGAGCTGGTTGTTGCTGGCGTACACCGGCTTGCCGAGCACCTTGTTCAGCGCCATGTAGCCCGTGAGGATTATGTACGAGGACTCCACTTGGATCACGCGGTGGCCCAGCCTGTTGTTTGAGTGTTATCCGATATCAAATTCAAGTTTTTATGTGGCGTGACGTGACCAGGTGTCGAATGAAATTGAGATTATGATAAACTGACCGCGCTCCGCGGTATAAACCGCGTAAGTCTGTTCGTATTCCGTTGGAATATCGGGATAAAAAGTTGCCTACGTACGTCTATCTATGTGCCAAATTTCATTGCAATCGATTTAGTAGTTTTTGCGTGAAAGAGTAACAGTCAAACATACACATACACATAGATCCATCCTCATAAACTTTCCAAACAGTTATAATTAAATCACAGTCCCAGGGTTTTCGGTCCCGATCCCGTGAGATTTCCTAATATCCTCTATATCCTCACATACTCCACATCTTTACATCCCAACATCCCCTATATCCTCTGTATCCTAACACGCCATGCGGAGAACGCACCGGACGACATAGGAGCCGATGCCGATGGCGCGGCACGTGACGACGGAGATGGTGACGATGTCCTCGTAGGCCTGCGCCGTCTCGCCGGCGATCAGCCCCGCGTCGCGCAGGCACTCCACGCCCAGGCCGTCCTCCTTGCCTGCGGGAGTCGTGTGATTATTATATTATACATATATTTTTAGTATATTAGTAGTATTTTTAGTACAACAATTTCTAGTAAAGTTAAAAAAACACTTAATTATTACATTTATAATTAACGTAAATAAAGGTGTAAATATAAGATATTTTCTAAGCACAAGATTGACCTACTATCAGGTATCAATCAAAGACACATAAGATAAGTACTATTTCTATCTAAAAGAGAAGAAAGGAAGACAAAGAAGACAGAACAGACAGAAGAGATAAGAATTATATTAGATGCCTTACGCTCATACAACTATCGCAGACAGAAAGTAAATCAGTAACGTAGATGTGAATTTATATATCGCCTCATTATAATCATCTTAGAGGCCCCCGGGGCCCCGAACTCACCGATAATATCCGTGATCCTGTACCGCGCCTCGCCCTCGTCCTCAATCAGCTGCGTCTTCACGGAGCCCTGGGGCCCCAGCCGCGAGAACGCCTCGGGGCTCAGGTACAGGTAGCGGAAGCCCCGCTCGGGCCTCTCTGCGTCTATCCACGCGACTTTGAACTCCGCTTTCACCTCCTCAGCCACACCGATACGGGCCCCCGAGTTCACGCTCACATATACCTGAATGATAAAATTATATATACATTAGTTATAGAAGAAAACGTACGAATGAATGAATAATATAACGACAAAGAAAAAACATCTATTGAGAGCAACAAATGAAATCTTTTAATTAGGCATACGGCAGGCAATTTCTTTTTATAACGCAAACCACTTGTTCGCTGGATATATTAATTTTTACAAATAAATCAAATAAAATTGTCCATTTTAGGTTTTATAAAAAAAAAGAAACGTCCAAAACTATTCGTTGTTATCTAAATCTAATAGAATAATCAAAAATTGTTTTAGTTTGTGTATAAAACGTATTACATACAATATAATTAAAAGCCAATCGTAATAAAACAAAACCCTGGTCAAAATTTATGTATGAAAACAGTATATCAGTGTGGCAACATTCAACCATTTTTGTATCTAAATTTAAGTTGAATGTTTTATCATTCAAGTGTATTCCACAGTGGTTACCCTTTTTACAGGTCTACCATGCATGTTTTTTCTTTCTTTCGTTCTATAAAATCCCCCAACTACTCACCCTAGGTATTTTCAATTCCCTCGCATACTCCGAAGCCCTAAAGTACACCCAGTCCTCTTGGGGTCCGAAAGACCCCATATAGTGCGTTAGGTCGTTTGCTATGAGCACTATATCTCGTCCCTCCGGGTATTCGGGTGTGAAGAGGGTCAAACGCCATGCCACCATACCCACCTGGAGTAATTGTAGAATTAATAAGACATCTCTTTGTATGAATAGTTGAACTATCAAAAACTATCCTCAAATGGTAAGAACTTTTTGAATGGGACCACATGACATGATTAATAGCTCATAAATATAAAAAAAAAACAATCAAAATCGGTTTACCCAGTTAAAATATATTATGAGCTAAGAAACACAAAGTAAACAAGTCTTTTTTTTTTTTATGTCGTAGCGGGCAGCTGAGCTGGTGGTTCGCCTGATGGTAAGCGATCACCACCGCCCATAAACATTCGCAAAGGTAGTACCTCTGTGAATGCGCTGCCCGCTTTTATGGGGTAAGGGAAAAGGAAAGGATTAACGACTGGAAAGAAGGAATGGACTTGGACGGGTGAGGAAAAGGAAACGGGCCTCCGGCTCCCCCACTCATCGTACGAAACACAGTGGCATGCCACTATTTCACGCCGGTTTTCTGTGGGGGTGTGGTACTTCCCCGGTGCGAGCTGGCCCAATTCATGCCGAAGCATGCTCGACTCCCACAATAAGTAGAATTGATACCTCTTTTTTTGAAGTAGGAAAAAAAAATACAGCAAAACTCACAGTATTCTGGCCGGGCAGCCTAGTGACTTCAACCAGTTTCCTCTCGCCGTCGTTTTCCAACACCAACTCGACCAGACTGAGCACGTTGTCCGGTTGAGGTCCTTAAATAGAAGACGAATAAATATACTTTTGTTCGTGTATTTCTACTGATCTCCGAATGTATGGTTACAATTTTGAAAGTAATTTTTTTGAAGACAACTCCAAGATCACTATGAATTGCGTTTAAAATTATAATAATACAAAAGCGGTCAGTTACGGTACATATATAGCTTATAGCCTTCTTATATAATAAATAGGCTCTCTAACACTAAAATAATTTTTCTTTATATTAATATAGATGAGTACTCATCTATATTAATATTTTTCATGTTATGTTATTAATTACTATCCAACATAGATATTATGTACACCCCAAAACAAGGGGTAAGCAAAGAAACGGGCGGAGATCTAGTATACAATATTTATACTACAAACTCACCATCTACCATGCCTTCTTCGATATATTCCTTCCATTGTCTCTCAACAGCCTGTCGGAACATGTCCGGAATGTCGTACACGTACGTGGTCCCTTGCGATGTCGCCTGTTATATAAAATGAATATACTCATTTGTAATAGTATAAAAGATTCATTTGTTAAGAAATTCAAGACTTTTTAACGGGTTTTTAACACGATTTATTCATTATATTATTAAGCCGACGTTTCGAACACTTTACAGCGAGCGTGGTCACGTGACCTTCGGGTTAATAATATAATTAATAAATCGCGTTTAAAATACGTTAAAAAGTCTTTAATTTCTAAATGTATAATACTCGCGTAAAATCAAACCCAAGATTAATTTCTTTCTCTCGTTTTTGTTGAACTCGGTTAAGAGATTACACCGGGAAACAGACCAGTGTGTACGTATAATGGCGTATAAAGGTGGTAGTTTAATCTTAAATTAAATTACCTGTCACTTTGTGCGCGATTTTCTCCCAAACTACTTAACCGATTTAAAACAAATCCACACACTATGTGTACTCGTAGTTTGATCCAATTTAAATGACAGAATAGTTTTCATTATTTCAATTATGGCAAATAACTAGCAGAGCGAAGCCGAGGCGTGCAATTACATATATAAAATAAAAAAAAAGAAAAATCTATCATTTTTATGCACTCAAATGATTTGGCAGTTTAGAATTATATGATGATTAATAATTATATTCACAGTACAAGTCCAAATTCTAAAATGTGAAATCCCACGGTCGGTTGAATACATAAAAGCTTACATGGAAACCGGTATACATAAGATACTTACCAAGAATCTCTTCTGCTGCAGGTAGTCCTTTGTGACATAAGGTGTCGAAATCGGCAGTCCGTGCATAGGCCCTTGTTTCGGTCCGTATGATTGGAATATTATCTGAAAGTTACAAACATATTAATCCTACTAATATTATAAATGCGAAAGTTTGTAAGGATGTGTGTGTGTGTGTGTTTGTTGCTCTTTCACGCAAAGACTACTGAACCGATTGCAATGAAATTTGGTACGTAGACAGCTGGACAACTGCAATAACATATAGGCAACTTTTTATCCCGATGCTCCTACGGGATACGAACTTACGCGGGTGAAACCGCGAGGCGCAGCTAGTATTTTAATATTTTCTCTTTTTTTGAGACACACGTGTGAGAGAGAGAGAGAGGCACGGATTGATTACTGAGCGAAGAAAGAATCAAGGGTGCTAATCACTTTAGAATGCCCATGTTTGTGACTCGGATGGAAAAACGGTTCTAGTTTATATATGGTTTATACAAAAAAAATATTTATATTCGAAATGGCTGAAACCCGCGGTCTCACGGCGTGGTTACCCGGGTGACAAAGTAGTATTTGTGCTAATTGAGACTACAATCTATCCGCGTAATAAATTTCATAAAGACCATAAGAAGGACATCATATGATTACGAATGAATAAAAAAAAACACTAGGTTTCCATATAAACGGTAGTTAAATACAAATAATTAAGCTATTCTCAAACAAAAGTAATCGATCAATCACACTAATGTAAAGTTTGTTTATTTGGATGTTTGTCCGTCAGTCACGCTGAAACTACTGAACCCATTTTTGATGAAATTTGGTATACGTATGAGCTGACAAGTCAGCTTGGGATAAAAATTAAATGCTCCCATGAGATAAAACAGGAAATTTGATATCCAGGCGCAGCCAGGACGAGCGTCTAGTATACTATATATTTATATATTATATTTAATACTTACCACACCAGTCTTGGGGTCGGAAACCTCCTCATATGTGGATATGTCCAGCGTATATCCAGACCCGTTGGACAAACAGAGTCGAATGTTCTTGGTTGGCGCCCCTGGGCCTGTAATATTGTAACATTATAAACAACACTGCAAATGACATACTACATAGTATAAAGCGAAGTCGCTTCCCGCGTCTGTCCCTCTGTATGCATGTATGCTAAGATCTTTAAAACTGCACGACGGATTTTGAGGGGCTGTATTTAATACATAGAGCGATTTAAGAGGACAGTTTATATCTATATATATAAAATTCTCGTGTCACAGTTTTCGTTGCCATACTCCTCCGAAACGGCTTGACCGATTCCT
>NW_024045131.1:2262459-2283052 GCF_012273895.1 Zerene cesonia | reverse complement strand
CGGCTAACATCTATTTTTCATACCTCTAAATGATCAGAGTAAGGCAGAACAGCGTTTGCCGGGTGCAGCTAGTATATAATAAAATCTATTAAACTACTCAGAATTTAACGCGAAGCTGCGGGAAAAAGATAGGTAAAACATATCGCAAAGATTTTAAATTATCAATTTTGTGTCCGAAGATAGTTCGGGTGATAAATGTATGGCCTAATTTTTTTTTCGCGGTAGACCATCTCGGTCCCGTGGGATCTATGACGATGGGTATGCGACCACGCAGTCGAAGCCGCGCGTAAAAATTAGTACTTAATAATGCATATAGATATTTAAACCATATTGGTTGAGCATATTTGTATAAAAAGACTATCAAGCTCTTGAACAGAGTTTTTCCCTTAAAAGAAAGATTTTCCCCCAAAAGAGAATCTCCCTCTGGTCTGTTCACGGGCGGCGGGTGGTGATCGCTCACCACCAGGCGAACCACCAGCTCAGTTGCCCGCTGTGACATAAAAAAAAAAACGAATACTTACCGACTCTCAAAGTGAACCTTATTTCGGCTTGCAGAACTCTAAGTTTCCACAGCCTCGGTCCGTATCTCATCACCATGCCGAGTACGGATTCCTCGATCTGAAATCATAATTGTTTCGTTGATAATTTTATGCTCGGTTATACAATTGTTTTTGGACTGTTTGCTTAAATTTTGCTATAGATATAAATTACGTATCACGCTGTTTGTCCACGATGGACTCCCTTAACTACTCAGCAGATTTTAATCAAATTTTCACTCCATGTGCATGTTTGATCCAACTTAAAAGATAGGGTAGTTTATATTATTTCAATTACGACAAATGAATGCCCAGGCGGAGCCGAGGAGTGCAACTAGTAAAAAAATTGTAGATAAAAAAATAAAAAAATACAAGATCTAATGTAAGAAACAACGAAGTCGTTTCACTTTTTCTTATAGAGCGTTCATAAGGAAATTATTTAATACCGGCGATCCTAATTATGATTATAAGAAAAACTTATGAAATTATTGTATTGTAACCGATCCTTGATAAGTGTACGAAGCATAAGAAATAAGTTTTTAAGAAAAATCTGTCCGTTTAAATTTGGTCAAATATCCAGTCCAAAAGAGTCGGTTACATACAAACAAACACGTATAGGTAATGAAAGCATGTTAAAAATATAGCAAAACACAATTATTTCATCTTGGTAAAGCTGACCTTCGCCGGATCTATGAGTATGGTGGGTCCAAAGTTCAAAAAGATGTGGTTACAATCCGTCCTTTTGGCCAAGTGGTGAGAGAACGCCACTTCCAGCTCATCCATTGCTTCTAAGAGCACTCTGAAAATTGAATAAACAATTATTAATTAATTAGTTCGTTATTTAAAACTGAACTGATATCCATGCTTTTGTCATGCGCATACGTCGTTTTCTATTACACATTTTTAAGCCTTTAGAAAAAGCCAAAAGCCTTTTCTAAAAAAAATGCTTAATCAGAGTCTATTATATGATTAAGTCGAGGAAGAATTGAACAAACAATCAAATAGACATTTAGTAATTATATACGATAATTTTGATATTGTGTTTTTAAACACAATCAAATTCTAATTATAAACATGTAATAAAAAGCCGAGAATATAAAGAACTTCTAAAGGATTTCAAAAATTCTTTCACCCTTGATTATATCGGAGTGCATCAGGCTATAAATGTCGACGGATAAAGCCGGGGTGGACCGCTAGTATCTCAAACATGGACGCATATTAATTTATGATTAACTAGACGCTCGTCCTGGCTGCGCCCGGATATCAAAATTACTGTTTTATCCCAAGGGAGCATTTAATCGGGATAAAAAAAATATCCTAACACCCAAGTTATGGGATTAATAATACCTCTCTCCTTCATTCTGCAGGTATTCAAAACTGGCTTCCTTAGTGATGAGATCCTGGTGCCTGATGATGGACCGGATGAAGAAACGGAAGTCGGTCACCTCTTGTCCTTTCTTTACCTAGTGGGAAAGAAATATTGTGAGAAATCGTACAATGGCTCAAATAGGACACTAGACTAACAATAACGCTTAAAAATCGTCCGAAGAGAAACTCCGCCAGCACGTCTGTTAGACGGAGTTTTATAATGATACAATGGACTTTGAACGTTACTGCCACGGGATAAGGTGCTTATTACAATGAACCGTTTCTACAACTCCACTCGGTAATTTTTTGACTTCAATACATATAGATCTTTATACCTTGGCCTTGCCCAGGTACAGGTGCATCTTCTGGTTGCTGGTGGGCAGCGCCTCCAGGTCGTAGCTCCTCATGCGGTACAGCTCCAGCTGGAAGGCGGAGGCCGGCTCCAGGTGGCGGTATATGGTGTCCTCCTTGAACTCGTTGCGGGCGCGGTACGTGAAGAACTTGGGGAATTGGCGTCTGGGAAGATGATAAAAGAAATAATGACAATCTTTAGATAATTTTTTATTTTATTGTAGTGTTAAAGTGTTCTGCCTCCCAAATAAGGTAAGATAACCATTATACCGATATAGTTTAATGCAAATTACTGACAAATTCGACTTAATACAATTAAAAATATGTTTTAATATACTCGGACACTAATTGTGTCAGGCTGGAAAAGTAACACACCCCTAGAGAAGAATCGATGTCAATGATATAATTGCTACTGTTTTTCGTGCGATTCGCCCGAAACTCCCCTTTTTTCTCTAACCCTTCCCAGCCCTTTCGCCTGTCATTAATCCTTTCCTTTCTCTACCCTTTCCTACCAAGTTGGCAATCCATTTTCACTGCCCATGTAAATTCTCATCGGCAGTGCTGGTAGCTTACCATCATGCGACCCACCAGATCCTTTACCAACTAACTATAGGATACAAAAATGCATAGGTAATCCAGTTGCAGGCGAAACGCCCATGTAATTCCTTTTTTTTTATGTCATAGCGGGCAGCTGAGCTGGTGGTTCGCCTGATGGTAAGCGATCACCACCGCCCATAAACATTCGCAAAGGTAGTCCTCTGTGAATGCGCTGCCCGCTTTTATGGGGTAAGGGAAAAGGAAAGGATTAACGACTGGAAAGAAGGAATGGACTAGGACGGGCGGGCGTTGCTGGTAGTTTACCATCAGGCGATCCACCAGCTCGCTTGTCATAAATTAATAAATTCCATATACATTGTAAGCACTGACTTGATAAGCAGCATAAAGGTGATCCTGCGTATCCGCTTCTGGTGCAGGTCGCGCGCGTGCACGCGGCAGAAGTGGCCGAAGCGGCGCGACACCGCGCCGTCGTCCGTCTCGCCCGCGTCGCGGATGCCGATCATCAGGATGTGGATCGGCTCCAGCGGCTGGGGGACGTTCCATATCCTATTAATCACTAGCACTAGCGACGCCCCCCCCTTCACTTATACCTAGGTATTTCCTTCCTACCTTCACTTCACCCGGTTTATACCCCCCTATCCGTGGTACATATGCAACGGTGAAACGATTTTTTTTTAAATCAGTGCAGTAGATCCTGCAGGTAGATATTATATATAAAAAAATAATTAAGGCAATTAAAAACCAAATTATCACAAATTTTAATGTTATGTTATTTGCTTCTTCAATAATCACTTCTACACATTTTTAATGGTTGTTAAACCATTCCAACTGTCCTAAATAAAGGGCAGTTTTTAAAGGGTATTTTGATAAAACTTCAAGATAATATAATACTCACCACGTCTTCTTCCACGATCTTGCTATAATCCGTGCCGACGTTGATACTGGTGCTGTCGCGGCTCTCACTGCCTTCTTGGAGTGCTTGTAAGTCCTAGGAAAAAAGTTATTTTTTAATATATTTTGTTTTGTTGTGATTGGTCTAAGGAAACTGTAGATGTGTACATTTGTATGTGTAATTGATAGTTTCTAAGTCGTTATATAAATAAAAAACTGTTGCAAAATAAACATTCGCGATATTACTTTGCAGACAAAATAATTACAATTTCATTGAATTCCTTGGGTGCTCACCCACGCATACTTGAACATGGTTCTGTGCGTGCGCACGTACATGCGTACCCGTGATTAGTGTTCATAGCATGCGTGCTTAGTACGTTAGTGTGTTTATAGCCCATTATATTCTGTATGTGTTCATGTGTTTGTGCTTATTGCGCGTACGTACGTACGTACGTGATAGTGATACACATGAATATGCGTGCGTGCATGAGGGCCTCGCGTGAGTATATGTGTGCACATCGAGTTATGTTCTGGGTGCGTACATGTATATACGTTTATTGCGCGTACGAGATATGAAAATGCGTGCGTGTATCTCTCTGTGTGTGCGTGTGCGTGTGGGTGCGGGTGGGTGCAGGTGGGTGCGGGTGCGTGTGGGTGCAGGTGGGTGCGGGTGTGTGTGTGTGTGTGTGTGTGCGTGCGTGTGTGCGTGTGTGTGCGGGTGCGTGCGTGCGTGTGCGGGTGGGTGCGTGTGTGTGCGGGCGGGTGCGGGCGGGCGCTACCTCGCGGCGCACGGTGGCGGTGCTGGCGAAGTCGTGCACGAGGTCGAGCAGCTCGTCCGCGTACTCGACGAAGTGCTCGAAGGAGTCGAAGGCGGCGAGCGCGCCGGTCCGGTGGTGGCACTTGCGCTGCGCCGCCGTCGACAGCTCGCCGGGCACGCCCTCCGCGTCCGCCGCCGACGCCAGCTCGATCTCCGACTGGCTGATGGGGATCCTGGGGGGCGGATGTTCATCAAGTTTAATGCCTAATAATGTTATCTCCTATAGTCTTCATAGGCGTTTTGAATACAAACAAATAAACTAACACATATAACATCCGAATCAAAATATTATTCGAATATAACAGCGCCTGCGTATGTATTAGGCGGAGTATTCTTATGAGCGCTACAATTTCTTACAGGCAGGTACACACCGCTTGAACTGTTATTGACTATACTTTTCTTATCACAAAACAGGATTCGAACCTGCCCCATTTTGCCAAACCGTAGCAACGCATAGCGTCTCGACCATCCGTGATCCCGCCTCCCTTTTTTCTATTCTTTAAAAATTCCACATTTATTTTATTAAGCATTTGAATGCTATACAACTAAAAATTATATTTTTGATCTTTTAATAGGCTATTGGGAGCAAGCACATCAAGGTACACAATGAAACATAGCATATGACATTTTAGTACGTTACATTAAACACTCAGACTCACCTATTGGGGTGTCCGGAGGGCAAAACAAACTGAAAGTGCACGACGCCCAGCTCGCCGGACAGCGCCAAGTGCTGCAAGCACGTTATATCGTACGACGTGTACGCACGCCGCACGTACACCTCCAGTGATGCGTTGCACACCTGCGGGTGCGAAAATAAAGATAGCATGTTTAATTGGCATGTAGTTTTGGATGGGAAACTGAACATCTTGAGTATACTCTACGAAGGTAAAATTAAGTAAAAACATCCTATAATGCGATAGTTTGTATGTGTATGTTTGTTACTCTTTCACGCAAAAACTAGTGAACCGATTGCAATGAAATTTGATACGTAGATAATTGGAATAACACATAGGCAACTTTATATGCCGATATTCCAACAGGATACAGACTTACGCGGGCGAAACCGCGGGGCGCAGCTAGTATTATAAATGGAAAAGTTTGCGAGTATGTATATGCGTATGTTTGTTACTCTTTCGCGCAAAAACTACTGAACCGATTGTAATGAAATTTGGTACGTAAATAGATGGACAGCTGGAATAACATATAGGCAACTTTTTAAACCGATATTCCTACGGGATATAGTGTTACGCGGGTAAAACCGCGGGGAGCAGCTAGTCTTTATAATGTCTTAACGTACTCGTATCTACTGTAGTAATAAAATAATATCATATTAACATGCTTCAGGATTTAAGCTTATTTCATTATATATTCATAACATAATGCGATAGATACTTATAAAAGTTTATTTTAAAGAGTTTTTCTTATATACGGACAATCATTTTGTCTGGTTTTTGTCAAATTATTCTTCAAGCAATTATGTACGTATGCAATTCTGTAATGCTGTCACACAAATCTACTGGACCGATTAAAACATTTCTTACACCATTAGAAATCTGCACAGGCGATATACATATGTAGCACGGGCGAAGAGATAGCATAAACATAATCTTGGAAATAAACTATTTAAAAAAACATATAATAATACATGTGTTAGTCACATCTAGATATTTTATACGAATGTGGCATTATGGTAGATCTAAGTTAAATTAATCTTAATTCATATGCACCAAGTCACAACCGTTAACCAGTGTGATTAACAAGCAGTAATTCAGCGCAATTCAGAACAATTATGAGAAGTTGGAAATTGGTCGAGCGAGGACTCTTTTTCCTCTAATAATTATATACAATCACTGGTGCAATGGAATGAAATGTCGCCGTGAGTTTAATGCGTCAAATTCACTTTGAGGTTCTGTTAACAAAAGTTATTTTGAGAGTATTTAAAAAATATGGGATACTTGGTTTTTTAGCCGCGAATACGCCCGTGTAGTCAAAGCGATATTGTCATAGTAATGAAATGTTTTATGAGCTGTAAAAAGCAGCCTACGTACTCTCTAGCCTAACACAACTCTACAAAAATCGCACCATGAAATTGCTCTGTCGTGACGTGTGAGACAAACAAGCAGACAAACATTCTCGCATTTCGCATTTAGTATAGATTGAAAGGGTACAAAGTCAAACACTAAACTAGGAGATTTTAAAACTATTAAGGGCGATTTGATACGTCTAAAATGAATTAAGTGTTTTTGAACTTGAATTTATCTAACTTACAATAAATGAAAATAAGTTAAATGAAATGAGATAAATCAAAGCATCAACACTCATTATTTCAACTTCCTATCGGGTAATCTAATGGAATCCTTAAGATTATTTGTTTATATTTATATCATAACGATTTAAGACTAAATCTTACTAGGTCAGAATTAAATCTTTGCGTTATTTCTATCTTGACTCATAGAACTTAGAACTACTTAATTTATAAAAATCACGACACATAATATATGCCTCTACAAAAAACTTTAATGCTACGAAACTAAGTTCAATTATTATAACAGTAATTGGTTTAATTCAGTCATTATGTGATTACTTATCGTTCTATATATTTTTTATTTTCTAAATGCGATTTTCCGAGGATCATATATAAGGATACTTTCGCTGTTAAACATTTTCTTTTAACGTGATCAAGTTTAGGAAAAAGTTTAGATAATAAAATGACGGAAATAAAAGATTTTATGCCATGTAAGTAGAAACCATGAAAAAGTATAATTTTATATTTATTTATAATCCTTGCGATATTATTTTAATCCTTGTACATATTATGTCACATCACAAATCATGGTTTTATCGTCTGCTTTTATGATTTTCGCGTGAAAGAGTAACAAACATACATCACATAGATCAATAGAATGTTATCGGATAAAATTTGTCGATTGTTCTAGCGAACGCAGGGTATAAATACACGACGTTTTCATCGACGTACCGGATAATATCTTTCATGATGGTGGTCGGGTTCGTGTATCCCAACCCTAAGCTGAGCAAAATTCGCATCGTAGCCGTTTGTGAGTATCGTAAGGATGTCTTAGATATAATTAACTAGCTTTCCGCTCGCGGCTTTGCGCGCGTAGTCGCAGGAAAGATAGACCCGGGGGTTTTCCTTGCATGCTCCCGTTCCCTCGAAATTTCCGGAACAAAAAGTCCTATGTCCGTCTCCTGGTTCTAAGCTATCTCTGCACAAATATCCAGCCAAATCGGTTAATCCGTACTTGTGTTATAAGTAGTGTAACTAACACCACTTTCTTTTATATATATAGATTAGATTTCACAGATAATAACGAAATACCATGGCAATAAAAAATAATAAGGAGGAAAAGATCTATGGAGAAAAATCACTTTTTCCATTACCTTATAACTCCTGACGCAAAAACGACGGGGTGTCTGTGCGCGTGCGCATGCGTATGCGTGTGCGTGTGCGTGTGTGCGTGTGTGTGTGTGTGTGCGAGACACGAACCGATATTAATATTATTTGTATAGTAGTATTCTTGGCTAAACGTGATAGAAGCCGCCGCCACAAAATGAATTTTATTTTCAAATCTCAATAAAGGCTTTAGATGACCAATATAATAATAAATGTCTTAGTTGATTTATATCCAATTTTAATTTACAATCATCAACAAAATAGGCTTTAGCGGCCGCCAAAAATAAAATGAACAAAACTTTATTGTTTTTTATCTAATGTACGTGTATAAGTCCGGATTTTTTCTAGTTGCATTGCTGCTGTCCATAGCGCCCGTGTCATTGTTAATATTTATCGACATTTACAAGTCGTTCATAAAACGCGATTTTGTGAACATAATACGCCACAGCACCGTCGTCGGACCCTTTCTCGGGAGTTTTCTTAAGGTATTTATTTAAACTTTTAATATTGTTCCTGAACAGCTTAATACATTTGTTCTAGTGGATTCAATAGGTTAGTTTTCAAATTAATCTTTAGTTTATTATCAAGTCAAAAAATCTTATCCTATCCTACTTATCCTACTATAAATGCGAAAGTTTGTAAGGATGTGTGTGAGTTTGTTACCCTTTCACGCCAAAGGCAACTGAACCGATTGCAATGAAATTTGGTACGTAGACAGCTGGACAACCGGAATAACATATAGGCAACTTTTTATCCCGATATTCTTACGGGATATAGACTTACGCGGGTGAAACCGCGGGGCGCAGCTAGTTAGAAATATGTTCAAGTCTAGAATTTAGAAAGTCCAGAATTCAGAGAGCGTTAAGTTTAAATATGATAGGTATTGTATGTCACTGTTCGCCCCGGTTTCGCCCGTACAATATATACAATATATATATATTTTTTCTATTCTTTCAAAACTTTTCATCACATCTATTAAGTGTTCTTCCGATAGATTTTTTTGCCATCATCAAAATACGAAATTTTCCCAGCAAATAATCATGCACATGAAACAAACCACCGGCATGCAGATAATAGACGAGATCAACCGCGACTACAGCTCCTACAACACAATGCCGGCGCGCTACCGGCGCATCGTAGACGCGAGCATCAAAAATAACTTGGCGTACAGCGAGAAGTGCTGGGCCATCACCGTCGTGTCCTGCGTCATGACCTTCCCCGTAATGGCGATAGCTTTAAACATATACAATTTCACGTTCAAATCCGAACCCACCAAATACATGATCCACGACCTGCAGAAACCGTACGGTCGCCCCGAGGACAGGTTCGACTCGCCATATTTCGAAATTATGTTCGTGTATATGTTTTACTGCGCTATACTGTACGTTATTAACTTCACCGGTTACGATGGTTTCTTTGGCCTGACCATAAATCACGCGTGTCTCAAGATGGAGCTGTACTGTAAGGCGTTCGAGGACGCCTTGGAAGCGAATAGTTTGGCGGAGATGCAGGTGAAGATCGTTGGCGTTATAAAGGAGCAGAATCGACTTTTCAAGTGAGTACGATATGTAATACCGGGCAACTGAGCTGGTGGTTCGCCTGATGGTAAACGATCACCACCGCCTATGAACATTCTCAGAGGTAGAGGCCTCTGCGAATGTTTATCATTCATAGCATGATGTTATATAAATAGAAACGATTAGAAATATAGAGAAGAAACCAGTCCGTCACTCTCTCGACACACAAAACAGCAAAAGAGACAAATAAAACAATACGATATTCTCTCTCTATCTAACAAAGAGAAGCATTACGCGCCTCCTCTATACATAATTATTTTTACCAAAAAACTGAACCGTCTTCAAATTGTCAGAACTAGACTAAATTTAAATGGAATCGTTCACTCAGTCAAAAGTTGCGATTATAATTCGTAAAAAAAAAACACAAAAATGAAACCTCCTTTTTTGAAGTCGGTTGAAATAGTTAAATTTTAAATTAATAGATTAAAAAGGGGGATAACGCGTTACAGATACGTCGAACTAATACAGGAAACCTTCAACATATGGCTGGGCATAATTCTGATTGCTACCATGATACAGATATGTAACTGTATGTACCATATTACTGAGGTGTGTATTCCAAATGATTAAATTATGCGAAGAGAGTGAGACATAAAGAGAAAGGAAGAGAATGAATGTTTGAGGAAGAGAGGGTGGGTATAAAATGATCCCTTCGTTTATGAAATTATGTATTTTTATTTTAGCGTATTCATGTGATTAATATACTGGAAGAGAATGAAAAAGAGTGTTAGAAGAAGAGAGGGGAATGTACAACATTTATGTACCTTTATGAATTTATGTATTTTAATTTTAATAGCATTAAAACTTTCCCGAAATGGGGAGACCATTAGATATTTAAACGGAAAGAGTAGAAGAAATATGATACATAATATACAAACATGGGTGGCGTAGTGGTAAACATCACCTGGTAGGGCAAGAAGACACAAGTTTGACCGCCTTGTGATCGAATTATTTCTATTCATAAAGTTTTAAAATTATTTATTACCAATGAGATAGGGAATGTTGAACATGTATGGTGAAAAATCTTGAGTTCAGAAGACAAACAGAATGTAAAATATATGGAAGATGACAATTGGCATCATTGTTATGTACATGTTACATATTATGTAGAATTAAAATGTAAAAAAATTTATAATATTTTAAAAGAGCAACTACAGAGTTTCTTGCCGTCTCTTCTCTGTAGAAACCGCCTTCCGAACCGGTGGTAAATGTTATAACTGTGTAATATTGTGACGATTCAAAAGTGCTTCTATAGGAAGTCTATTTGAATGAATAAAAAATAATAATAAATCTTTATTCAGTAGGTTTTTACATTATTGTAAAAGTGGATTGTGGCTCAGGCCCTCTTGCTAGGTAATACCTGTGTTAAGAGGACCTGTTCCTTCCCTAGGAGTGATACATATAATAATAATAGCATTGTTGTAAGTAGAACGAAAGATTAACATTTTTTATTTTTTTTTTATTTATATATCTAAGGCTAATACAATAAATAAATGTTTGAGTTTGAGTAAAGAATGAGATGTCGAGGAAGAGAATAATATTTAAGATGTCCATCGAGAGTCCAGTCTGTTTTCCATTATGTGTCAACAAGTTATTTTTCAGGGATATGAGCTCGATTTACGGTATATTATATTCATAATTGGCACAATAGTACACATCTACCTGCCTTGCCGTTACTCCGCTAAGCTACAGCACATGGTATGTACTATATTTTATTTTCACTTTTAATACACTACGTTATTGTATTATACGATACAAGCGGTCCGCCCCGGCTTCGCCCGTGGTACATATATAGCCTACAGCCTTCTTCAGTAAATAGGCTATCTAACACTAGAAGAATTTTTCAAATCAGACCAGTACTTCCTGAGATTAGTGTTATCAAACAATCTCTTCAGCTTTATAATATTAGTATAGATATGCAGGGTATCCCGCCGACGGTGTACAAAGTCAACTAATAGTTTTCAACGTGCTAATTACGAACAAAATCCTATGATTCCTGATGCATTTTTTCCTATTGGATGAATTCTTAAAACTCTATGTGTTCACCCCTAACTGGCCATCCGTCAGTTAGGGGTGAACATATAGAGTTTTAAGAATTCATCCAATAGGAAAAAACACAGACAACAACTTTGAAACCCGCACAGATACACCTACCGCATACCCACTTTTAAGATCACGCTTTTAGATATATATGCCGGATGAGCGAAACCAGCAATGTTTAACATAGATTTTAAGAAAAATCATCGGTGGGACATCTGTATTAAGATACGATTGCTTTTAAAGTCTGAGTGGACAAAAGATGGTCATGTTTGTTACATAACATAAAACTTACGAACGTCGGAACTGATTTTAATGGATTTTAGTTCATTAGATTTGACCCCACTCGGATTGGCTGTCACAAGTCTTACCGGGCGGAGCCGGGGCGGGCAGTTAGTATGTAGTAATGTTCCATTGCAGTCGTTAGAAACCGCGACTCTGATATACTGCGCCAATTGGGAGAGAGTGAGCATAATATCGATTCGGAGAATGGTACTCTTCATGATCGCTAGGGCGCAGGTATTATATGTTCATATAGTATTGGTAAGCTTTTAACCGTTTTAAATCACAATTTAATTAATTATTATGATATAAAAAAGATGTGTGTGCGATTCACACACGATAAAAGTGAAACTTCAGCAAATCGACAAAAGAATGAGATGAATATATATAAGATATAAAATAAGTGTGTATATTTCTGTCTCATTCTTTTCGGCTTCATTCTACACATTTTTGTATTTGCGTCTCTTGCCTGTCAGGTTTGAAATCACAACGATTCTAAAGAAGTTTCACTTCAATAATTATATCGACATCAAGTTTCCGAAACGATAGTGCAATAAGCAAATTTGATTATATGATGTAATTATTTTCAACAAAAGAACTTAACCGCCTTCAAAGTGTCAATCTGGACCAAATTGAAATGGGACCATACGTGAGGCACCTGACAGCTTTTAAGCACAAAAATAATCATAAAAATCGGTTCACTGAGTAAAAAGATATGAAATAACAAACACAAAAATCGGGTGAATTGATAACCTCCTACTGTTTTGAAGTCAGTTGAAAATACTCGCATATAGACTTTAAATTTTTATTGCTATCTTAATTCATCTGTTTGATTTTATCACAGCAATTTTATAGCTGTTTTGCTAAGATAATACAAATAAATCATTTTTGTTTACTTCTCAGATACCACTAGAAATAACGGCATTCAACAAATTAATATTCGACATGGATCTTTTTGTATCAGTAAGTAACTAGAGTTTTAAACGTAGTAAGTACTACTACGCGGGTAAAACCGCGGGGCGCAGCTAGTATTATATATGCGAAAGTTTGTAAGGATGTGTGTGTGTGTGTGTTTGTTACTGTTTGGAAGGTAGTGTGATATAAAACATTGTCCGATAAAACTTCATTAAACTTTCATTTAAGTTCGTGAGGGAAACCGGCATGTCCGAGACTAAAAGTGGGCCCGCACTTGGCCAGCGTGGTGGATTATGGCCTGAAGCCTCATAGTAGGCCTGTGTCCCAGCAGTGGGAACATATATGGGCTGATGATGATAATTATTATCAAAAAAAAAATTAAACAATATTTGTATTTACTAGGTTTCGCCCGTGGCTATACCCACGTGGAATCAGGACATTTACAAATGATTTAATGACTACCTATTCCTGTTTATTCCCGAAGGGAAGCATTTAAAAAGTATCCTATCACCCAAGTCAGCTCAGACCCTGTCTGTATATAAAATTTCATTAAAATCCAGGGTAGTAGTTTCAGCGTGTTTGACGGACAAACACCCAAACAAACAAGTGTTATGGTAATTAATTATATTAGACGCCGATTAGTAATATTTAAAAATTCAATAATTTCGTTTCAGATCCTACAAACTTCATATTCCATGTACACCTTATTACGTTCTTAAATATTAATAATTCTAATATAATAAAAAATATAATCATAAATTAAATTAAAAGTCGTTTTATTTATATCATCCCAACAACGGGAACAACGCTAACGTAGTAGAAAAGCTAGTAGAAAATAATATATTTAATGGTGGATCATGACGACTTCCATTATTATTATTTTTTTTAATATTCAACAATTGTGTTTTTGTATGTATGTAGTAATATTTTCACACAAGAACCGCTGGACCGATTTCAAAGACTCTTTCACCATTCTAAAGCTGCATCTTCACCGAGTGACAAAGGCTATGTATGTACCACGGGCGATGCCGGGACGAACACATAGTCACTATATAGTATGAAGCAAAGTCACTTTTCGCGTCTGTCCCTATGTATGTATGCTCAGATGTTTAAAACTACACAACGCATTTTAATGTATTTTCTTTATTAATAGAGTGATTCAAGAGGAATACACATGTAAAACATATTGTGTATATTGACATCTATTAAACTACTACGAATTTAACGCGTGCGAAGCCGCTGGAAAAAGCTAACTTACTATTTATAAAAAAAATCAGTTATACAAGACTAGCGGTCCGCCCCGGCTTCGCCCGTGGTACATATATAGGCTATAGCCTTCCTCAATAAATGAGTCATCTAACACTGAAAGAATTTTTAAAATCGGACCAGTAGTTCCTAAGATTAATGCGTTCAAACAAACAAACAAACAAACTCTTCAGCTTTACAATATTAGTATGGATAAATGAAAAGCTCACCGCCGCGTTGGTGTGATAGAAGAAGTCGTGCAGTATGTCGAAAATGGATGTCTCGGATAGGATGAGCTTCTGCAGGTTCTCCGGGTGGAAGTCGTGCCCGTACATGTCGACGGCCGAGAGGAATATCGACTCCATTTGGTTGTGACGCAGTTCGTACGCCGGCTGGTGGGCCGCTATTAACACCTGAAACGTATAATTCATTTCATTAATAAGGGAGCGTCCATAAATTACGTGAGATATTTTTCAGGATTTTTTGACCCCCCCGCCCTCCTTGGTGAGATTTCGTGAGATTTTCCTTAACTCTCTCCCCCCCTCCCCAAATCTCACGTGAGAATTTTTGAAATATATTTGACTATGAACCCATTGGATTTAAGAAAGGAAAAGAAAATATCATCCGTCGCGGGATTTAAAAGGATAAATAACGAATACTAATATATCAAGTTTTGACATATGTAAATTTTTCTAGAATTATTTTTTTTTGTTAAAAAAAATACGTGATATTTATTAAAACCCCCCCTCTCCCCCAAGTGAGATTTGGAAAGATTTTACATGACCCCCTCCCTCCCTTAAACACCTCACGTAATTTATGGACATATATTTTGAACCGGTTCGTTACGTAACGCGTTACGACACCAGTATGGCTCCCCGTTCCCTCACGCGCACGGCAGCGGTGGGCGGGATGCCCCTCTCTCACTCTAACACATACATACTATATACTACTATTATAATTTTACTATTGATGGGGTTAGCCCAATAGGTTTTTTTTTAAAGAAACAAACAACCATGCACGAATATTTTATTTACAGATTATACTCGGCTTCATATTTGTTTTTGCAGTTTTTTTTTTGTTTTGTAGACAGTACTAATTCAATAGCAACCGTGAGAACTTAACTAGCCCTATTCTTGTCTTAGTTGGCTCGCATGGTACTTATATATTACAAGATAGATGATATTCTATTAATTTTTGATGATATACCCGTACCTGGTGGGGGTACAACATTTTTTTACATCTTATCAAATCATCACCATCATCTTCACTAGCATTAATTTCCTAGCTCACAACACCAAGTGATCTCACGTCCCATCACCATCGCTATAATAACCGACACTACCTGCCTGGTCTGCAAGGCCACGCAGCGAGATCACATAAGCTCGCGGGTCATCACCATGCCATCATCATTCAAGTCCTAGCTCTCAACACCAAGGTACACTCAGCTCCATCATCACCAACATCAAGTCCTAGCTTTCAAGAACGTGTGGGTTCGCTCAGCTGGCATCTATCACGTCACCACATCATCACCCCATCACCACCATCACCAACATCACCTGCCTAGCCCGCAACGCCACGCGGCTGTGCTCGGCGCGGTGCAGCGAGGTGAGCTCGTTGAGCGTCGCCGCCAGCTCGTCCGTGAGCCCCGGCTCGTTCGACCACAGGTGGTCAATCAGCATCGTCACCTGCATCATCATCATCATCATCATCACCCTTATAAATAATCAATAACGGCACAAAAAGCACAGTTCCAGGTATCCAATCATTAAAAACCAAACTGGATACTGAATCATCCGTTCTCAAATGTTTTAGTCCAAAATTCTAGACGAAGGAGACAAATGTTAAAGCGATATCAAGCTTCATCATCATCATCATCATCAGCCCATACACGTTCCCACTGCTGGGACACAGGCCTCCTATAAGGGTTGATATCAAGCTTATTTATATGAAATTAAGGTGTATTTACATAGCGACAACCGAAACACAGTTCTCAACTAGTTCGGTAGTCAGTGGTTCATTTAATTGATGATGTCAATGTGTTTTTTTTTTTTCTAGCTGACCCGGCGAACTTCGCATCGCCATTGGCCTTTTTTTTCGAAACATTTATCCGTATTTTTTACCTTTTAAACCTTCCCTGGACTGTTATGAATGCATCAAAACCAAAATTATCAAAATCGGCCCAGCCACACTCGAGTTTTAGCGAGACTAACGAACAGCAATTGATTTTTATATATAAGATAAGAATCCTACTTATTTAATATTACAAATGCGAAAGTTTGTAAGGATGAAATTTGGTACGTAGACAGCTGGACAACTGGAATAACATATAGGCAACTTTTTATCCCGATATTCCTACGAGATACGGACTTAGGCGGGTGAAACCGCGGGGCGCAGCTAGTATATCATATTCACTCACCAGAAGATTCTTCTTGGCCACTTGGTTGTGCGAGAATATTATATTAGCCACGGATTGCATGTCCTCCTTGTAACGGTCGCGTAGAGCCATCACGCATTTGTCGTACGAACCTGTTGTTTACACGAAAATAATTGATTACTTTCTCCATAAAAATCTTTAAATGCATCGACTGCACGCCAGATCACAAGGCGAATACTGTTATGTTATATTTATATTTATTTATATGATGTAATGTATGTGTTCAAGCAATAAAGAAATTAATTTGAAAAAATAAAATTGTTCAAATAATGTACGGAAAAAATTGTGTTTTTCTTTATTTTGGTTATATTTACAAGAGATTGCATAGGTACTAATTATTTTTAATAAAAAACTACACTGTCTCCCAATTTTCAGAACTAGAGCAAACTGAAAAAAGAAGAACAAACAAACAGCATATGAGGATTTTTTCATGTTTCTTATAGTTTCTTCTGTGTATTCTATTGGTAGTTATCTCTTTTTCATTCTAGACAGTGAATAAAAATGGGTAAGCATAATTTTTCATACATTAACTAATAAAATACGCTTTAAACCCATTAGAAGTTTATTCATGTTTTGGAGTCGAGCACGCTTCGGCACGAATTGGGCCAGCTCGCACCGGGGAAGTACCACACCCCCACAGAGGACTGGCGTGAAAGAACAGCATGCTATTGGGTATGGTGAATGGGGGAGCTGGAGGCCCGTTACCATTTCCCCATCCCAGTTCATTCTTTCTCTCCAGCCGCCAATCCTTGCCTTTTCCCTTATCCCTTACAAGCGGGGAGATCATCCACTACTTTTGCTCTGGGTGGGTGGTGATCGCTTACCATCAGGCGAACCACCAGACCAGCTCAGTTGCCTGCTGTGACATAAAAAAATGAACTCACCCAGTTGGAAGTTGCTCTCGACTTGGAAATATTGCTTGAGCAGGTCGTGTACGGCCGCCTTCATCCTGCCGCGTATGCCGTTCCTATGTGATAAAAATGTTTTATACACATACATAACTTTACGTTGCATAAAAAATAACCTTTTTGAAAAGCTTTTCATAAGCTTTACTTGTATGTTTGTATGTAACCAACTCATTTAGACTACATTTTGACCCACTTCAAACGGACAGATTTAATTCAATCTTCGTACACTTATCAAGGATCGGTGGCAATACAATCAGTTCATGAGTTTATTTTATTATCCTGATTAGGATCTTCAGGATGAAAGAATTTTCTTTAGATATATACTACTAATATTATAAATGCAAAATTTTGTAAGGATGTGTGTGTGTGTTTGTTACTCTTTCAAGCAAAAACTACTAAACCGATTACAATGAAATTTGGTACGTACATAGCTGGACAACTGGAATAACATATAGGCAACTTGCGGATAAAACGCGGGGCGCAGCTAAGAGTAAACGAAGCAATTTATTTTATTGTGTCTTGTATTTTAGTATGACCAAATTATGCTAGCCTTTCTCTTATTATCTATTTTCTTTTTACAAATCACTTATATCTATCCTACTTCGGCTCCGGTTGCTTAGTCTTTTGTGTACCGCAGTAGCTGTATCTTAGTTGTTTAGCAGATATTTATAACCTACCATATATTTTTATTGAGAAATAAATAATTTTATTTATTGTCACTTACCTATATCTTTGCACTAGAACCACAAGAGCTTGCGTACTCATAAAGAACACATCTCTGTCCGCACGTTTCGATAGAGAGGCTGCGTGGCTGTAAAGAAAATGATTTTATATAAAAACAATGCAATTTAAAGAAATACCATCTTTTTCAAATTATATAATTGCATAATTTATACATACAATAAAACCATTAACCAGACAATTAGAAGAATAAATAAGAATAAAGAAGGGAAAAGATTTTTTTTGCTTATATGAACGCGAAAATTTTGAGAACAACGGGTCCTATTTCGAAAATTCTTTCACCATTCCATGTATGTACCGCGGGCAAAGCCAGAGAAGATCTCTAGAAACAAACAAGGTATTTAAATTAAATCCTGCCCGTTTCCTTTTCTTCGCCTTCCCAGTCCATACCATCTATACTTCAATCCTTTCCTTATCCCTTACCCGTTATAAGCGTGCAGCGCATACGCAGAGGCACTACCTCTGCTCTGTTCACGGGCGGTGGTGATCGCTCACCACCAGGCGAACCACCAGCTCAGTTACCCGCTGTGACATACATACAAACGATCTCATCTCATACGTACTGATCGATGACGCTGGCTATCTGCTGGCTGGGGAACTGCGCCAGCACACTGGTTATGTTCCGCTCGTACAGCGCCATCAACTTGCGGACCTTCTTCTCCACGGAGAGCGGTATCCTGCCAGACGTCGAGGATAGCACCTGGAGTGTAAGGTTTCGAGCGTTAATATTGCGTTTTATATAGACGTGCGAGAGCTGAAACGTCAATGACCGACTGACTGACTAACTGACTGACTAACTGACAGACTGTCTAACTGACAGACTGTCTAACGGACAGACTGACTAACTGACTGACTGATTTACTGACTGTCTGACAGACTGATATACTGACTGACTGACTGACACACGATATCAACGTAGAAGACCACACCGAATAAACAATGTTGCAAATATACAAAATAGGGATGTATATAGTACATGACGCGATATATATCACATGAGTGACATAACTTCATGTTACGTGATAAGTTCTCATATAATTTCCTAAAGTCACTTAAGCAATACGTACCTCTTGCAGCTCCAACAGCGGCAGCGAGGGGTCCCGCAGGCTCTGCATGAACTTCTCCACCACCTCGCGGAGACGCGGCGTGTTGTACGGGTCCGGGAGGCAGTAGCCTGTGGTGGAATCGCGTTAGTATTATATAACATGTGATAGTTTGTTTGTTTGGATGTTTGTCCGCTCAGTCACGTGGAAACTATTTGACGGATTTTGATAAAATTTGGTATACGATAGATTTATGAAGTGTATTATATTATCACTGATTCATAATGTTTGTACAAAGTTTGAATTAAATCTGTCCGTTTGAAGTGGGCGAAAAACGAATTCAAAAGCTATTAAAAGCGTGTTTAAAATAATGATGATTGGTTCAAAATTTAAATAGACAAAAAAATTATGCAAGTTGCATTTAATTAAAAATATAAAAAAACATACTATGTAGTTTGGATCTCAAAATGTAATATAAAGTCTGTAAATAGAAACTCAATACAATAATATATATTTCTAGGAAATCCACTGATTTAAAATGTGTTTAATAACCTCATTTTATAAAATCGGTCAACACCTTACCTGCTAGAGTGTTCTCCAATATAGCCCTATACTTATTGTGCGCGTGGTTCAATTTCTCCGAAACGGATGAGCTATCGCCGAGCGGGAACTGCCCCTTGTACGGTTGAGCCGTTGTGACTAGAGAGGGGTCGTCCAATTCTGTAAATTGAATGTAAAAAATTGAGTTGAGATTTATTGTATGATGACAACAGCATTACATCATCTATGAAAATGTTAACTGTCTCACTATCACAGTTCATAAGATGTTAGTGACAGACAGACGGAGAGACAGACAGACAGTAATAAAAAAAATTACTTACCAAGAGTTCCCATAAGAGATCCCATATCCAGCACGGCACCAGGTCTCAGACACCACGTCACTATACCGGACTCGGGCGCAGATAGCGTCATCACCATTTTCATCACCTACGGGATAGAAACAGTTCATGATTATAGTTCATCATACAAACTGTACTAGATCCTTCTTGGCGGTACTGTGGTTTACGCTGTTATTATACTGTTTTATCTTATACTAGCTGCGCCCCGCGGTTTCACCCGCGTAAGTCCGTATCCCGTAGGAATATCGGGATAAAAAGTTGCCTATGTGTTATTCCAGTTGTCCAGCTATGTACGTACCAAATTTCATTGCAATCGGTTCAGTAGTTTTTGCGACAAAGAGCAACAAACACACACACACATCGTTACAAATTTTCGCATTTATGATATTATAGCTAGTCTTTATTTTATTTAAACTGTTTGGTCCTTTTAATTTATATATGTATAATCATTAAACAACTCGGAAAACATTGTCCTATCAGATCAGAAAAATTATGTAACTATCTTAGATCTACCTATTACGTCATAAAACAAAAAAAAAATCACCCTGTACACACTTAGGTGCACTTACAGCTGTAAAG
>NW_024045131.1:2202868-2261459 GCF_012273895.1 Zerene cesonia | reverse complement strand
AAAAGCCTTGTGACGTCACATAATAAAATACTAGAACACGATATTTATATGCGAACAAAAAAATTTAACAGACAATTATTTTTATTAATATTACATCTATATTTATTAATAATTTCGCACTCTCGCTATAAGATTATCTCTTCCGTAACAACATTTGATTCCTAGAGCCCTAATAACATATAATGCAAGTGAGACACTTAAATAAAAAATGAAAATAACTGTTTTCTTTTGATTATTTTTAGATACATGCATAAGTTTGAAAAATGTGTGACGTCACATTAGGGGGGACGGGGTTCTAAAAATGTGACAACCTGTGACAAGGAGGGGGGGAGGGGTAGAAAAGTTCTAAAATTCGCGTGACGTAATTTATGGATGGCCCCATATTTAAATAATGTTTAAGTAATGTTAATGTTTTAATTTATATTTTATGGAAATACTTATTTGCTACTTCTTCTTTAATATTTCCATCATTTATCGTGATTGAAATAATATAAACTATCTTATCTTTTAAGTTGGATCTAACTGCACATGAAGTGCAAATTTCATTGAAATCTGTGGAGTAGTTTAGGAGTTCATTGCGGACAAACAACCTGACACATATTTTATATATCTATTAAGATAAGATAGTACTGATAAAGAACTAGCGTCTATCGTCAAAATTTCAATTCAAATTGTTTCATCCTTCTAAAAATGGCGCGGACAAACAGAGAGACAGACGGACGATCGTAAAAAACTGGTTATAACATTATTAAACGGTGAATACTAAAACCCACCTCCGTCAGCCAGTTTATGTACTTCCAGCTCTTTGAAGCTACCGTTCATTGCTATGAAGTAACTGGTGGGGCCGGACTTGGTCGCTTGCACTTTGTACTTGAGTCCGCTGTGAATCAACTCCACTTCCACCGAATTAGATAGCTGGCTGGAGCTCTGGATCTGTCCCCTGGAGTAAGAGATATTGAGAAATTAATTACATATATCAATCCCCTAAAAAAGCAGTGGTGGCTCAGTGGTGAGAACCTAGGAATTTGAAATCGATAAGTCGGTGTTCGAGACCGGGCGAGCGTGCAGGAAATAAATTGATCTTTCAATTTATCTGCGCATGTAGATAACATCACCAATGCTTAAAAAGGTGAAGGAAAACATCGTGAGGAAACCGGCATGTCCGGGAAAAAGTTCGACGACATGTGACATCTGCCAACCCGCACTTGGCCAGCGTGGTGGGTTATGACCTGAATCCTCATATCTCACCTAGCAAAATATATAGGCTCAAAGTGGCTGCACTATAAACACTAACATAACCATAACTACACTACAGAACTCACTTCTCCAAAGCGCTCTTAAACTCCTGGAAGTGTGTGGTGATGATGCTGTCCGCGATGAGAATCGAACCGCACAACACGCCCAGCATTATATCTGGCTTCTCAGATTGTACCTGTGGAGACAAGTGTCAGAGTGAAAAACAATGAAATGTAGGTTCTAATGGCTGTGGAATAAGGTATAAATTGGAGTGACATGACATATATTATTACAGATTGACATTATTACAAATGACTCAAGCAAGAAAAACAGAAGTCTGTTGTTGTAGCCGCTTTTAAATTGATTTAATATATCCATATTAATATTTTTTTGTTTTTTCTTTTCTTCACATATTTACAAATATTTTTTTCGACAGGTAAACAAACCTTGTATAATTGCAAATCAAAACAAATCACATCACTGCAGAGTCGTTTTCCCCGTCTGTATGTATGTTTAGATCTTTAAAACTACACAACAGATTCTGATGGGGTTTTTAAATAGAAGAGTGATTCAAGAAGAAAGTTTATGCGCATAATAACATCTATTAAACCGCTACAAATCAAACGCTCGGCTTGCTCATTAAATATGGATTTATTTATTTATAAGGAGTAACGCTGGCTCTCAAGATACAATGTTTGTCTAGTTTATAAGACAATGCATATGTAAGGTACATATAATGTTTTGGCAAAATAAAGATTTCTATTATTTAATTTTACGAATTAAACGCGTGCAAAACCACGTGCGGTAAGCTAGTGTCACACAAATAGAAGTGATCAAACATACCCGCTCAGCGATCAACGCGTCCAACCAGGCGGTGTCGATGTTGTTGTCTTGGAACGAAGGCGTCTCCAGCAGGGTGATCAGATATTCCACCGTGGTGCGGAAGTCGCCTCGTATACTGAGCTCCTTCAGTGCTATCACCAGGTTCCTATTAAGATCAATGTATTTATAATGCTATTTTGCTATAAATGTACCATTATATAATACAGGGCAATTGTAGAATTTTTCGTTACGTAACGCGTTACAGTGCCAGTCTGCTTTTTAAGCAATGAAGAAGCTTTTTCTTGAAAAAAATAAAATGAAAGGCAACATATTGGTACAGGTAATGTATTGAAATATTTTAAGGTCTTATTAGAGTTCTGAACACAAATATTGTGTAAACATATATTAGTGTTGTGTAGTAATGCTCAATGTGCTCTCAATCTGTAATGTATATTTAATTTTAAATACACAAATAATGAAAACAAACGCTGATTTACCATAATGAACGAATGAATAAATAAAATTCATATGACAAAAAAAGAGAATACCAAACTCACTCTCTAGCCTGTTCTCTGGTCTCCCCCCACGAGAAACAGTGTCCAAACTGTGAATCGGCAAATTCGTGCAAACCACCGGATGCCGCGACGCTGAAATAACCCCACACGTTTTTGGACGAGCGGAAGTTCAGCTCTTGGACTGTGCCCGATGACGGCTTGAATCCTGAAAGTGATGAATAAAAAATCATAAATTCATTTATTTATTACTGAATGCTTTTTTATGCCACAAGCGGGCAACTGAACTGGTAGTTCGCCTGATGGCAAACGATCACCACCGCCCGTGAACATTCGTAGTGCCCTGCTTTTAAGGGGAAAGTGATAAGGATTGTACTAGGAAGAGTGAGGAAAAGGAAACGGGCCTCCGGCTCCCCCACTCACCGTACGAAACATAATAGCTTGATACTTTTTCACGCCGGTCTTCTGTGGGTGTGTGGTACTTACCCAGTGCGACCTGGTCCAATTCGTGCCAAAGCATGCTCGACTCCCACATATGAACTCAACCTGTATAAATCTGATTTCCCTATTTCTTCCAGATTTCGCCTCCCACGGTCAGCTGAAAAATACAACCTGTGAGTGTTACACAGGGTGTATTATTACTATTTCTCTAGGGGCACAAACCTTCGTCCGGGTTCTCCGAGGTGATCCGCGCGGCGATGACGTGCCCCCAGGGCGAGGGCCGCTGTGCCGGCTCGTCGAAGTCCAGCGGCGAGCTGCCCCACGGCGACTCGCCGTACAGCAGCCGGATGTCCTTGATGTGGTACAGGGGCAGCCCCATCGCTATCTGCGGGGGCGATTGAGGTTAGGATGAACGATTCATTTATTTCCCACACGCACTTACACACACATACACAGAAACGCGTGAGCGTGCGTGTGCGCGCATACCCCTACATAGCCAAAGTAACCAAAAGAACCAAGACTTAAAGATCCCTACAAATATAAATGAGAATATAGCTTTGTCTGTGTGTCTGTCTCTTTTTTACGCTGAAGCTACTAGACCGATTTTAATGAAATTTGGTATAAATGATAGTTTGTGAATCGTCAAAGCACATAGGATAGCTTGTATCTCGGAAATGCCAGTGCCACAATGCCATCTTTTGAACGCTAGTAGTTTATACTTGTTTCTCAATTAACACCAAACTCACCTGCAACTGTGCAGCCGGCAGGTTAACGTCAGCCACCATCTCAGTGCAGGGATGCTCGACCTGCAGCCGCGGGTTCAGCTCCAGGAAGTAGTACTGTCCGGTGGCCGGATCGTACAGGTACTCCACCGTGCCGGCGCTCACGTAGCCGACCATCTTGGCTAGACGTACAGCTGCCTGGAATTTTTTTTTTTATTTATAATCATCATCATCAGACCATACATGTTCCCACTGCTGTGACATAGGCCTCCTATGAGGGTTCAGGCCATAACCCAGCACGCTGGCCAAGTGCGGGTTGGTAGATGTCACATGTCGTCGAACTTTTGATTCTCGGACATGCCGGTTACCTCAGGACGTTTTCCTTCACCTTTTTGAGGAGTGGTGATGTTCCTAAAGCCTTAGTTTACATCGCTAGCTTCGCTCAGCATATATCGCTGAGTAAAAGTGGACCGGGGGCTAGTTAGGGGTGTACAAATAGACTTTAAGAATTTATCTAATAGAAAAAGAAATGCATCAGAGATTTTATAAGTCATCTTACGTAATCAACGTATTAAAAACTGTAAGTTCCGTTGAGCAAAATACGCCATCAGAGGGACAACCTGTATGTTCACTATCTTTGAATATTTATATTATCTATTTATTAATAAATATGAAAGAAGCCAATGTCACAAGAGAAGTACAAATATATTTCGCTTTAAATCCGTTAAAACTGAAGAAGTTAATCACTACATAGTATAAAACAAAGTCGCTTTCTTTGTCCCTATGTCTCTTTGTATGCTTAAATCTTTAAAACTAAGCAACGGATTTTCATGGGGGTTTTTTAATAGATAGAGTGATTCACGGAGAAGGTTTATATGTATAATTACATCTATTACTACTCCGAATTAACGCGTGCGAAGCCGCAGGCAAAAGCTAGCAATGAATTTAGTGTGCCGATCGAAAAGACGTCAAAAATAGGTCTTAGTTTAACTTCTAGAACTCAATTTGAGCACAGACTCAAGTCTTGAGTCTGAGTTTGAGTTAGAACCCCACCTTCTCCATCTCAATGAACACATCCGGTTTGGCGACCGCCGCGGGCGCCTCCTCGATGATCTTCTGATGTCGGCGCTGGATCGAACAGTCACGCCCGAACAGAGATATAGCATTTCCTGAAATTTATATAAGGTTTTAAATTAGTTTGTAGTTTATTTTTTTTTTAGTTTTATAGCATTGAAATGCTTTATAAATGAGTTTTTTTTTTTCTATTCTTTCAAAAATTTCTTTCTAGTTCTTAATCATCTCAATAGATGGCGCGGGGTGCCCCTTAGGCACATGAAACCGAAAGAGTAGAAGAAATTCGATTACTGTGGCGGGATCACGGGTGGCCGAGAGGCTAGTTTGGAGTTAATAATAATTTGAAAAGAAATCCAAATCCTGTGAATCATCAGAACTATATCAAATTTTAAAGAGACCACAATTTGCAATATCGGTTAGAAAGGTTTGACTCTAAATTATATTAAATTATACCTTATAGATGTGTGAATTTATAGATAAGTGAATAAGTGATACTTAAATAGATAGCTATAACAGTTTTGGTCTGTAAATATCACTACATTGTGTAAAACAAAGTCGCTATGTCCCTATGTATGTTTATATCTTTTAAACTACGCTTCAGATTTTAATGTGGTTTTTTGAATAGATGATGATTTATGAGGAAGGTTTATATGTGCAATAACATCAATTAAACTACTCCGAAATTAACGCCGCGGGTAAAAGCTTGTATAAAATAAACTAAGTTAATTCAAACTTTCAAAGAAACACAAAAATCTTCCCCTTTGAGAAATTTTTGAAAGAATAGAAAAAATTTGATCACGAGGCAGGATTCGAACCTGCGTTTCTTGCCTAACCGTAGCAACACCTAGCCTCTCGGCCACCCGTGATCCTGCCACAGTAATCGAATTTCTTCTACTCTTTCGGTTTCATGTGCCTAAGGGGCACCCCACGCCATCTATTGAGATGATTAAGAACCATCACAACCAATACGAAACATTATTTCAATGATAACAATATTGTATCGATGCCTCGTGATCTATTTTTTTCTATTCTTTCAAAAATTTCTCATTTATAAAGCATTTCAATGCTATAAAACTAAAAATTAAATCCTCCCCTTTATTAAAATAATAGATGTATGAACAAAAAACAATTTACCATATTGATCGGCAAGTAATTGTACTTCCAAATGTCTTGCGGACTTTGCGAGCTTCATCACGAATATTGGCGAGCCGGGAACTTCCGCTTGTACCTGAAATAAAATAAAAAATATAACATTATTATCATTTCTTTATTTATTTACGAAGTAATGGGTATAATGAATTTTATAACTTTTATTTATTACTATTATATTAAAGCAGAAAAATCGTGGTAATAGCTACTCATAAAATAGCATGTACATAATTCAAATGTGTTTTCATACATTATAAAATAAATACAATTTTATCAAACAACATTAGTAAAACTACATGGATTACGGCTCTGTTTAAAATCATCAGAGAAACGCCAAAATCACAAGTAAGAAATAGCAAAGGTCCCAAGTACGATCCCTGGGGCACCCCAATAACATTTACAACTCACAAGTAATGAAAAAGGTCACCAACCTGACGGAACATGTTGTTAAAGTCATCCGGGTTCTCAACTTTACGGATACCTTTACCACCGCCACCTTCTGATGCTTTAATCATCACTGGGAAACCTGATAAATACATGAATCTTAATATTAAGCTAATGTGTATAAATTTTGCGACATTTTTGGATTTTAAATATAATTTTACATATTTTGTTGTTTACTTTAAGATAAATTTAATGAGCATATCGAAATTTGCACCCAGAGTATTTTATTTCATTTAACAAAAACACATAGTATTGCTTTATAAATTAGTGTAGAAAACGAAAATTATGTACATAAAAAACAAAATTTTACAGTTAATTAATTTAATTCGATCAAAAAGGTCGATAGATTCGTTCAAGTCAAAAAATAGTGCTTACCAATTTTAGTGGCGGCTTGCAACCCCTGCTCTGGGGAAGTCACGCACCCTCTGGCGAACAGCTCCGATGAAATCTTAATTTTCTTACTGTTGTATTCTGCTTTCAGTTCTAAAATCATAAGGGAAAAAAATGAATCAAATTATTTTAAAAAATATTTTTTATATGGAAGTAGACAATCACGACAAGACTCCTTTATTTGGTAATTAATACTTTTAGAATGTAAAAATAACATCATTATTTATATGTTTATATAAATAATGATGTTATTTTTTGAATATTTGATATAAATTGCTTCAAACCCTTTAGGTCCCCTATACAAAAAACCGTTGCATTGTTAATAATTGAATCTGTTTGACAACCTCATGGTACCAACAAAACGAATTAACCAAACTAAATGCAATATTTCTTCGAAAAACTTGTCTATTTAGTCAAGATTAACAAAAAATACCGAAAATATATTCAAATGGTCACTAACCACTTCCGCTCCAGGGCAAAGTCGGTATATCAGCTGTTTGGGCTACAATGGACGACGCTATCTTGTCACCGAGGGCCCACATGGCCTTCTCCGGGGGCCCTATGAACACCACGCCGGCCCTGTGCAGCAATTCCGGCAGCTTCGGGTTCTCGGACGCGTGGCCCCAGCCGGCCCATACCGCCTGAGGTTAATGACATTATTAAAATATATAAAAAAAGTAAATGAATAGACGTGAAAGGTGATTATATAAATAAAAAAGCTATATATATGTTACAGTTGAAACGGGTTTCTGTCAGAAAATTAATAAACAAAATTTATTTTCATTATTTGTGTAATTACTTCAGAATTGTAAAGGTTAGGTTAAGTGAATGAATTAAAAATCAATCAATAAATCAATAAACGTTTTACTACTTTAAGATACTATAGATACGAAATTAATTCTTTTCGTATGTCTCAATCTGCATCATCAAGCCTAAACCACGGAATTGATCTAGGAACCGATTTGAATGAAATTCGGTACCTAGATGGCTTGAGACCTAAATAAGTACATGGGATAGTGAGTACCTCGGATTTCCCGCGGGTCAGAGAACTTGGTTTTCCCTTGGCTTTCTGCCCGCTCGTAGAGCGGGCAGAAAGCTAGTAATTTAACAAATATAAATCCCTTTTAAATGCGATTTATTCATTATATTAAAATGAGGAAGACAGTCTCCCCGTGACCACGCTCGCTGTCCAATTTTCGAAACGTCGGGTTTAATAAAATTCCTAGATGTATGATACCCGATACTATAAACCAAGAAAATTTTAAACAGAAATCTCACCTGCACTTGCGTGCGTGTTGCTATATCGACAATGAGCTCAACATTTGCGTAATTGTTGTTATTCGAGCCGCCGGGCACGGGCACGTAGTGGTCCGCCATCTTTATGTACTCCGCGTTCGCTTTTAGATCCTCCGGCGTCACCTGCGAATGGAAAAAAGTCGAGTTTACATACACATTTGTAATCCCACTTTTGATATCATGTTTGGCGATATGTCATTTTGAACGTTGAATCGTCGAATATTTGAAGGAACAACATTTTAAATATAATATACTAGCTGCGCCCCGCGGTTTCACCCGCGTAAGTCCGTATCCCTTAGGAATATCGGGATAAAAAGTTGCCTATATGTTATTCCAGTTGTCCAGCTGTCTACGTACCAAATTTCATTGCAATCGGTTCAGTAGTTTTTGCGTAAAAGAGTAACAAACGCACACACATCCTTACAAACTTTCGCATTTATAATATTAGTAGGATATAGTAGGATAAATAGGATGTTTACACAACAACATAAAAAACACAATATAATAGCACAATGCTTTTAAAAAAAATAATGAAGAATTATAATGAATTTACAGTTTTTTTAAAGTCATAAATTAAACTTGAGCGCAAGAGTTAAGGTTAAGGTGTAAAGAATACCCTTACGGGCACCTTCCGAATGAATCTCTCCAGCACAAAACCTTATCATCTATGAGCGCTCCGAATAGATCAATTACCATAACAGCTGTAAAACACTATAGCCCTATACCCCACTAGGGAAAACACACCAATAACTTTCGCATACCATAACAACGAAGCGCACAGCCCTCTCGTTCTTGAACATTTCGTACGACCATCTTCGTATGGAGCGCATGCATTTTACAGCGCCGATACCGTTATTAGCGATCAACACCTGTAAAAGTGAAAAACATAATTATATAACCATATATTTCTTTGTGGAATTCGACGAAAAAGGATAGATTATCCTGAGTGGTTTCATAATAGTACTGATGTGATGATAACTAACTCGTTTAATGTTCATCAGTTAAGAATTAATATGGTGTAAAGGAACCTTTGAACGAATTGTTTATTGGCAGAAAAGGTACTATCAAGACCTAAGGCTATGTTAAGCTTTGCATACAGTTAATGACAAGGGTTTCAAACATAAAAACAGATAGTTATAACTTCAGACTTAGGTAAATTCTGTTAAAAACTTAAGATACCCTTAGCAATGAATGATTAACATGTTCCCAAAGTTTACCAGCAATCTAACCTTATTAATAGCCTTTGTGCCCTGAAATTTCCGAACGAACTCCTCCGGCGTAGCGACCGTGAAGTCTTTCTCTTGGAATCGCTGGCTGTGGACCACAGTTCCTTGCGACATAGATGGCCTGAAACATAATGATTGAAACTTTGATATGTTATAAAGAAAATTCGCAAGTTAACTAGAATGCAGTTCGCGGGAAACTTCTTTTTTCCGGTGTCCATAATCTTCTCGTTTCATTTAATCAAAAGAAATGCAGAGGCCTCTCCAATCTCATAATGTGATTTCTGGTATCAGTATATTTGAAACGTTTGACAATGTGTGGACTCATCAAACAATGGTCAAATAATCAGCATTCTGCCTTGGAAAAGGACATTTTTTTAAGTCTGCCTCAATCGAATCCAAGAACTCTTAGTTTATGCATTAATCAGTTAATCATAGTAATTAGGAAATGGCCAGTTCTATATAAAACAATAAAGTGCAATTAATTTATTTCATGTATGTTTTGTCTCTTTCACTTTCACATTAATATACTTTAGGAATCGTTATATATCCAGTATACTAATTTACGATTTTTCACTCGCAAAATTCAGAGAAATGTGACCGTGTGTATAGCGATAATGATCAGAAATATTTTATTTCTTAAAAACACTAACTACGTAATTATCTCAAATAATACAAGACTACCAATTCATAATTTTTACTTAAACTTGCAGTGTACAGTTAAACCTGATAAAATTGGTTGAAGAGGCAGGAGCCATCACTTTTAAATTAAATGAATGTCAGTTACATTGAGATACATTGTAGGATTCAAATGGTTATGTAATTGGGCCTATATCCAACAATGACCACTTTTGAATTGACTAAATGGAAGTACAGTTAGAGTACTAGATGACCCTTATAATAAAAGTAAATTAGTTATTCTATACAAAAAGCTTCCTTATCTTATACTTATATTATAAAGCTGAAGAGTTTGTTTGTTTGAACGCATTAATCTCAGGAACTACTGGACCAGGATAATTATTTAAAACCCTTCACCCGTTCTTGAGTCAAAAGTGGGGTAACTAACGCTTCATTCTTTCAAAGCTGCACGCGCGACCTCCGTCCAGGTAATCTTTTATCGTAATTGAAATAATATAGAGTATCCCATCTTTTAAGTTGGATTCAATTGAAGGTGGTGTGCCATTTTAATTAATAATCGGTTGTGAAGTTAAAGAGTCCATCGCGGACAAACAACGCAAGACGTAATTTACTTAATATATGTAACGATGTGTATGATATGTGACGATATATATGCTAGAAAAACCGAAAAAAAACGCGTTGTGGTCACACCGATAGACACGCATCTTGAAATTCGCTACGTGGCTCTAATGAAAAGCCTCACGACACGTCGCGACAACCATGCCGTGACGTTTTACTGTGACCACGGCACGTTGTGAGTTAATCCTTCGCTTATACATTCGGGCAAATTTATATTGAACGTCTACTTCTCACGTATGAGTCTTAATCTTACGTATAATGTTTATACGACATATTTGCCTTCCTCAGACACTTGAAAACCCAATTATAACCTGCGTCAGACGTAATTGCTCGAAAGTCATAAAGCTAATTAATTATATAAATAACACTAATCTACGGGAAAATAAATACAATGTTTAAATCATAAAACAATAAAAGAAAAACCCTTCAAAATGTAATATAACATTTTCCTCAAGAATCAAGTCAAATACAAATAAAATTATCATAATCCAACAACAAGACTAGAAAAAACCCGACATTGAAATAATAGAATCATCTTTTGTATCTCACTTGCTCTTCTACTGCTTATTTATACAATTAGATTATTTATTCTTGGCGATCCTATACATATCCTGATTAGGATCGACAGGATTACACAATCTTCCCCAATAATATAAACGCATGAAATTATCGTATTCTCACAGAGTTTTGTACAATGTTTTAATTAAATATTGTTTGTTATAGGTGGACTAGATTGAGTCGGTTACATACAAACATATATGTGAAGTTAAAAAAAAAAACCCTTTAAAGAGGAAAAACTTAAACAACACCTATCTTTCATTTAGAAAATACTTCATGTATAACAATATCTATTTATCAGTTATTTATATTTCTTATTCAGCATTCATAAAGATTATCTCAATTAAAAATAAATTATATGGAAACTCAGCAGAACAATTAAGAAAAAATGAGCTAATGAGAATAACCATTGTTTAACTTGTAATTTTTTTATAATTTGTCTTTTAGCAGCAACAGATATATCAACTCGAAACTGTCTACCTATCACAAACTATAACATACAGCCTGGTGACAGACAGATAGACGGACAGACTGCAAAGTCCTAGCAAAGGGTACCATTAAAACCTCTGGATATAGTATTCTGGAAACACCATAATATGTGAATCATTCAAAAATCCATCAAACAAGTTATTTTCATCATAAACTCATAAACTGAGCAGTATAAAAATATCATATCCTATTATGATAAGAAGTTATTTTTACACCAACCTTAATTGTCTGCAGCAATTCCAGTTTACTATTTATTTAACTAATTTAATTGTAAATACAGGTAATTCTTTATGATCTTGCTGTTATCTGATGCTTAATTATATTGACTATTGTACTAGGCCCTTACACATTAACACATCTTATCATTTTCCATGTAAATACAACTAATTGAGGAAAGAATTTAGGAAATCTAGCTATTTAAATAAGAGTATAAAAAATGTTCATATAAACATATTAAATAATGGTTCACAAATAAAGCAGGGAGCTTTGCATTGTGTGGTGCATATATTGCCTGTATCACTCAGTACTTATACAATGTTAAAAGAATTTTAAAAGTTGGTTCAAAGTTCCTAAGATAAGCATTTTTTTTGTGCTAGTATAATTACTAGACGCCCGTCCCAGATCCACCCGGATATCAAAATTCCTGTTTTATCCCAAGGGAGCATTTAATCAGGATAAAAAGTATGCTATCACCAAAGTCAGCTTATACCCTGATTCTAAAGCGAATTTCATGAAAATCTGTTCAGTAGTTTCAGCATGATGGACGGACAAACATCAAAAAAAAAAACTCACATTTATAATAGTAGTGTGAAGTGTATTTATCTATTTTGGAGCAAATGGATACTCTTTTAATTAAAAGATATTATATGGATTAAAAAGGTGACATCCTGTCCTCCTATGAGGTTCACTGATCAATTTTTTGACAAGTTGATCAGCCTTCTGCGTTAGGCCAGACCAGAATGTTTTGTTAGCTACATATTAACCACTGTACCAAGGAGACATTCATATTACATAAGAATTCTCATGTAGAGTTGTCATTTTAGATGACATAACACATGATCCTGTCGGATTTTTTACTATGCTCCACTGAGTGAGTCAGAACATTTATGAGTGATAATGCTCATACATTTATAAGAGAATCAAGACAATACTATTCTTAAGTTACATAGTACAGGCCTTCAATGGTATTTAACATACTTGAATTAGCTTCAGCCATATGTTTGCATATAACCAACTCCTTTGGACTATATTTTGACCATCTTTTAATTAACAGATTAAAATCAAACTTTGTACACTTATCTATATTGTTGGAAACACAATAATTTTATGAGATTATCTTATTATCCTAATAAGGATAGGCTCTGTGCAAGAGCAAGTGAGATGACATACTTGATGTTAAATCCTTAAAGGATGTTCATTAGTTTTTTTTAAGTATGCATATTTTATTTAACACATAGAGCATTTAACTGATTTTTATTGACATATCTCTGGAGTTTATTACTGTGAAGCATCAGTTAGTTTGAAACAAATAGTTAATTATTGTTGCAGTAAGTGAATATGTTAGAAATACATATTCTTCTGCAATTTAAACAGTTACTTGTAATTTTTATTTTTTATAAAAATTTACAATGTATCTACAGCAGAATTACTAATTAATTTAATGTATGCCAGAGTCATATGTACCACTTTGTAATAAATATAATTTTGTTAAATACATAGTTTTCAAGGTAAAGTATTCATACATACATGTTTTTTTCAATACAATTAGAGAAATATATTATAATAAAATATTTACTGATGCAAAAATTCATAAATATTTAATTTTTAATTATATTATGTTGTAACTATTTATTTAAATAGTTAAAAATATATAAATCACGTGTAATTTTGACAGTACTGTATTTTGTAAGTTTATTTTGAAATAAAAAATGATTTCGTTTTGAACATTTTGTTTAAATGTAACGAAATGAGAAAGTTCGCAAACATAGTAAATTCCATTAAAAAATTAAAAAAAAATGAATTATTCATATTCAGAGTATTCATTAGAACTATATAAACATTATGTTATGTTTTTCTCATGCGTATATGTACAATTAATAGTAAATACGTAACATATAAATAAAGTTTTTGCATATAAAAAATAATCCCAATAAGAAATCTAACCTGTAAGGGCCTTCGGAATACAATCCATTCATTGTAGGATACATTTTTCACTTATCACTTATTTTGTAAACAATATTCGACAATTAGCACATGCTTATATTATTTATTGCGGTGTAAAAACAACATAAATTCAACATTTCTTCGCCGATCGAATGATACAGTTTTGTTTTTATCACTTCTAGTTTGACGTTTGCAACGCCAATGAAGTCCGGATGACGGATCATACGATACAGTTCTCTCGCTCACTCTTAACAAATTAGTTAAGAGTAACGAGGACGGGTGAATTTAATTAGATCTGCCGTAAAATAACTGCAAATATTGTAGTATTCCTATGAAAATCTGTTTTCCGAACGTTGTTTATAACAGTGATGAGGTCAATCACTATGCATGTCGATAATTCTAATGCAACAAAAACAGAAACAACAGTAAGAATTAAAGGAATAATAACATTTAAATACATTTATTATTGGTGTAAATTAAAAAAGGCATAATTATAGGAGGAATTATTATAAAAAACAAATTAGAACTGAACAAGGAACCGTTTATATTTTGGCGTACCGTAAAATTTATGAAATTACGGTATGTATTTAAATTATACTAAAATAATAAAGCCAAATCAAATAAATGTATTACAAGTATTTACCAATTACTAATTTCCTGTTTTCGATCCTGGTAAGACCTGTCAATTAAATCATTGTTAGCGGTCAAAACAAATAACATATATGTAACGTCTTATATATGGGGTTTTCGTTAATATTTCAGTGATTATAACTCTGATGGAACCACATTTTTTAGTTTTAGATTTTTTAAAGTTTAACTTAATTACATAAACTACGAACGGTTTCAGAACATCGTCGATTTTTAAACGAAATTTAAAATGACAACAAAATGGAGTAGAGAAATGCTGCTTATTTTAAAAATCTAAACTCGACTATGTTGAAAATACATCTACTACCTACATACTTAGAAACAATGTCTATGTGGTATTCACGAACATAAACAAAAAAATATTTCTCGACTTGGTAGCATGAGATCAAAAATTAATATGTAAACAATGGATTTCCATCACAAACCGGTTGTGTCATTCGACGTGAACATTATTATGTTACAGTCAATAAAGCAGATTACAACGTAAATAATCTACCAATTGACCACTAAAGGCGATTTCAAGGTAAAGTTCCGTACTGTAAATAGATGATTTACTGACGCATCATCAGACTTGCAAATTAATAATGCTCAACAAATTTATAGTCACAGGATTTGAGTAAATATTTTTTCGATTGAATATAAGGGATGTGTATTGATTTTATTTATCAACTAGTTATGGGTCACACAGTTAATTCTCCCGTGATTGATTTTGCGCTAATAGGTGTTTCACATTTAAAAATTAAAGAGGTTTTTTACGGAATTTTATCGAATTTTCCTTAAAACGTCTTTAATTTATACGAGTTATTTCTTCTTAATAAGTGCTTTTTAATAATAATACTCACTTTAACGTGCCTCTAGGCAAATGTAGCAATGCATTATTCTGTTGTGGTGGTTGTTCTTCGCTGTCATCGCTCTTGGTGTCGGCATCTGTACTCTGTATGGTCATTTGAAATTTTTGCAACAGCTCACTTGGCATCACGTCCGTTGCTTCATCATCATAATTTGTATCATCAGCAGTGTTGCCGAGTACGAAACGCTTGGAAGTTCTTCGTTTAAGCATCGCGAATAAATTACTCAGAAATGAAGCTATTTTCACAAACGTTGTCACTAAAATTGTATAGTCCATAAAACCTATCGTATCACTGCACCATCATTGCTATTTCCACTGTTTTCCACAATTCACACGACAGTTTCCGCTGGAGTTCAGCGGAAAACTAAAGAAGAAATCATTCGTTAGGGTAATTTATTTGATTTGTTAACTTTCCTTATGAAACGGTGATCTCTTATCAAATATACTATTCCTAGGGAAATACGCACAATGCCTTCAACTACGAAAACAAACAGACGAGTTGAAACTAATTCATTTTTAATTAAAGTATTTAATTAACAAAGTCGTATAGAGGACTTTCGTATTTAAAACTACGTTAACAACTAAACCATTATGCGATACCTGTCGGATAATACAATGTTATAAATCAAATAGCATAAATATTGCGATGTAAACAAAACCTATTTATAGATAAAACGCACGTGCGGATGTGCTTATTTTTATCTTCGGTGATCAAAATAATAATTTATACATCTGTTCATGTCAACATCATACAAATTACGAACAAAAATATTTAATTTAATATTTTAAATCCATTTTGTGATACTAGATTTTCGACGCGGTTTCACCCCCCGATGATAACGAACCGGCGGGGCAAAGCAAGCAAGTACAGCATGTGTGGTCTTCTGGTACATAAGCACTGCCAAGTATCATCAAAGTCCGTTCAGTGATTTTCACGTAAAAGAGTAACAAACACCCACCTGATATAAATGGTAGGTCTCTTATATATAGAATTATATCATCAAGTTTTTGCCAATTAGAATAAGAGAGAATTATCAAAATGAAGCAATCGGTTAATTACTTGATAAGGTGTGTAATTGATGTGACGGATTTTAAAATTAACTATTTTAGACACTGAATTCAAAAATACGCTGTTTTTCAACAATTTTTTTCCTAACTGACAGTCGTCCGAATAATGGAATCATTTCATGAAATAAACGTTATTTGGGCAAGAAGAACGCGTAATGACGATTACAAACCAGTTTTAGTAAATTTAAAATTTCAATACAAATGCATATTCATTACGCCTGCCTTTAGTTGCTAATCAGCATGAATTGAACAACGATTGTAAACGATTGTGGTATTTAGAAATTAAAAACTTTTTAACGGATTTTAAACGCGATTTATTCATTATATTATAATATAATGTAAAAGTTTTTAATTTCTAAATGCATCATACTCGCGTAAAAACAAACATAAGAAAATTCTTTCCGCTAATTTTGGTCAAAGGAAATTCCTATGAAGATGAATCTATTTCAATGCGGCTACCAGGTTGCCCTTTAAAATGTTAAATATTTTTATTTTTTACTTGATTATACAATTTCAGTTTGTCAAGTACAAGGCTACCAGCATGTTAAAGTTTTTACCGGATTAATTAACACATAAATATACTCTTAATTTAAAATAATCTACGGGAAAGAACAAAAAATATATGTATATTACAGACGTCAGAAAACTTTAATCCTCGTAATATTAAACAATACTGAGAAAAGTAAATAATATTCGACCTCCAGTGTTGTATTACATACGTAAAAAACTCGATATCGATAATTGCGTAATTGGCTTTTCGGTGTGTTTTTGAAACAAATGAAAATAAAGTATATTATGTGAGTAGGCATTGCTAAAATACTTACTTCTTACTTCCTTCCTACTAATATTATAAATGCGAAAGTTTGTAAGGATGTGGGTGTGTTTGTTGCTCTTTCACGCAAAAACTATTGTACCGATTGCAATGAAATTTGGTACATAGACAGCTGGACAGCTGGAATAATCTATAATGAATAATCCCGATATTCCTACGGGATACGGACTAGCGCGGGTGAAACCGCGGGGCGCAGCTAGTATTAAATAAAAATTTGTGTGATCAATTACATAGATTAAATGAACAAAACTCACCCAGAATTAATTAGATTATTCAATACTACATGAGTCGCGCGAATTTTTATAATTGTAAAGTTTCATTAAAATCCATTTAGCAATTTTTACGTGGAAGAGCAATAACTATCCGTTCATACATACAAACTTACGCGTTTATAATATTAGTAGCATTTAACATATAACATATGTAATATGCAGTACCTGTATACAATAGTTTTTAACAAGGACGACCGTATCACTACATAGTATAAGACAAAGTCGCTTTCATTGTCCCTATGTATGCTTAAATCTTTAAAACTACGCGATTCAAGAGGAAGGTTTACATATATAATGACATCTATTTAACTAATCCGAATCAACCGCATGCGAAGCCGCGAGCAAAAGCTAGTAAAATATATAAATGTAAGTATTGCCAGCACGTCTTGCTATCCTTAAAAACAACATTTTGTCCTCGTAGATTTACCAGGATTTAATAAACGTGACAAACAAGGAAACCTCATTATTCTTCCTTCTAAGCTTATGCGTAATGACAGGTAATATGTTTTAAGAAGGATAAATTTGTGAGTTACAATGATCCTAAACAAACTAAAATACATTTATAACGATTAATATTATTGTGCTAATTTATACAGCGGACAGTTTAATAAAATTCGAACGATTAAAACACTTTTATCGCAAGGTTTTTTTTGCGTTTATTTGAAACTAGCTGCGCAGCGCGGTTTCACAAGCATAAGTCCGTATCCCGTAGGAATATCGGGATAAAAAGTTGCCTATATGTTATTCCAGTTGTCCAACTGTCTACGTTACAAATTTCATTGCAATCGGTTCAGTAGTCTTTGGGTGAAAGAGCAACAAACACACACACATCCTTACAAACTTTCGCAATTATAATATTAGTAGGAAGTAGGATAGTAGAAAGTAGGATTATGGATAAAGTTACGTCTGAAAATACATAGAAAATGCATTTTATCAATTAACATTTGCATCGGGTTTCTTAATAATAAATAATTTATTATAAACAGAATTCGAAGTATTCCCCAACCATATTTTTTTAAACTACCTACATTATAATATTTTGCCAACTTTGTATATATGTTGATCAAGCGATGGCTTAGCAAAATTATATTTATTTATTACACTTCAACAAAAATTGTACAAATAAGGAAAATTAAAAAAATATACAAATAACAAGATAAAAAAAGAGTGCAATTTGTTGGGCGGCCTTATCACTCAGAAGTGATCTCTTCCAGGCAACCTGGGCAAACGTAACAAGCAATTATATTCTATGAATGCTAACAACAGTTACTTAAGTGTTAATATTCATTGCATTCAAGTGACTTGCTGCTTGTTATGATAAGTTTAACTCAAGTGGCCATTAGCATGTACTTAATATATCTGTTTACAAAATCAAAAATTACTGTTAATTTCTCTACTATTTGTATTTGTGAATTCTACATCTATTTTCAAGTGATAATTTCATATAACTTCCTATAACTTCCTATAACGTCCTATAACTTTCTAAGTGTTAACTTGATATAAACAGCTAGAACCTTACAAATGTCATAGTTTTTTACTTAAGTGTACCATAAAAATGCATAGTTCGTCGGAGAGTACGGGGCATTTTTTTTGGTATTAAAACATCGTTGATATTATGACCGAAAAAATGATGATATGATGTTAATATTTAAGTACGTCTCAATGCTGTATTTGGACTTCACATGTATGGCTATCAATAATGAGCAAACGTCAATGTGATGCTAAAAGATTATCATTTTTAACCACTTTTTGCACGTGGTTATGAAAAATTACTCAAATTTTCATATTAAAAATCCTTCCTTATTCAAATACTAGCTGCGCCCTGGGGTTTCACCCGCGTAGGTCCGTATCCCTTAGGGATATCGGGATAAAAAGTTGCCTATATGTTATTCCAGTTGTCCAGCTGTCTACGTACCAAATTTCATTGCAATCGGTTCAGTGGTTCTTGCGTGAAAGAGCAACAAACACACACACATCCTTACAAACTTTCGCATTTATAATATTATAGTAGGATATATAATATATAAGCAGGAGGATGATTGTGCTTTTAACAATAAAATTTCCTCTTTAAATTATTACCATACAGACAACAATAACATTAAGTATCTCATAAAAATGATGAATACCATCCAAATGCCCAATTATAAAAACGAATCTGTTATTAGTCTATAGTAAGTAAATAATAAATCAAATTACTTATATAACCACCGCAAAAACTTTTCCATAAATTATTTTAACACGTATTTTTTACAAAAGAACCTTTTTTATTTAACGAGTACAATTAAAGACACTGTAATATTTGGTTTACATTAACCTCGACGATCCAACATCAAGGCTTGTTGATCATATGCACCGCATTCAAATAATGGAGTACAAATTTGTGACGTCATACTTTTTTTTTTAAATACAGTTATTATAAGTGATCGTTATGCCTATGAAATCAAGTAAAATAAATATTCAAAATTAATCATTATTTTTATTAATCATTATAAGTTAAATTTATTAAAAATTAAGATAAATATAATTATTAATTGCAAAAAAGGTAAGGTACATATACTTCTCTTACGAAATCCTACTTCCTACTATCCTACTTACCTATATTATAAATTTTGTTACTCTTTCACTGAACCGATTGCAATGAAATTTGGTACGTAGATAGCTGGACAATCGGAATATCGTATAGGCAACTTTTTATGCCGATATTCCTACGGGATACGGACTTACGCGGGTGAAACCGCGGGGCGCAGCTAGTTATAAATAATATCACTCGGTAAATAACTTGTCGCTCTTTAGGTCTAGGTTAACAAGTACCCAACAACGATAATTTTCTTTCTACTTTACATGTAACTGTTTTAAATGTCTGATACATCATACGATTTAATAGTTAAAAAAAAATACATAATATATTTTAATTTTTAAAGGTTAGAATACCAGATTATCTCTATACTAATATACCATATTATTTACAATTAAAAAATTCAATTACAAAAAAAGAAAAAATATCCGGAATTAATTTACGCAAACATTATCGGAACTTTCTATTGATTGGAAACATCACTATTTCAAATTGTTAAAACACTGGCATACCAAAACGTATTTAGACACGTAAATGTCAAACTTTCGTTTCGCGCTCAAAATTTCGCGCCGATTTTGAACGCGTGCGTTTGCCGCGAAACACACTGGTAGACTAGTATGTGTTTTAAATTTTCTATAAGCACAGTTATAGATATATTTTCATTTTTCGCGCCATTTATGGAAAATTATTTATAAGGAAATACAAGTCCATGTGGTTATGGTCTGTGGAAGGACAAAATGCAATTGTTAAAATGTACATTTATCTAAACAAAACGATGGTATATTAATACAAACTCATGTTTCACAAATGGCATTTTGCACTTCCACAGATCATAATAAAGTGGTAATATTAAAGTGCCAGTTTATATTATCGACATTTTTTTTTAAATTAATTATATAAGTATCTTGGAATAATGGGAGTGTATTATTGTTCTGACCGCCTCCTTGGTACAGTGGTTAACGCTTGAGTATAGAACCGACGGGTACTGGGTTCGAATCCCGTTTTTAGACGTATTAATACTATCAAATATATTAGTTTATTAGATAAACGAGTGTATGTGGACAAATATTGGCTTTTAAATAAAATATTCAGTAAGTTTTACAATATTGAGAAATAACTATATATACTATACTAGCTTTTCGCCCGCGGCTCCGCCCGCGCAGTCGCAGGAAAGATAGACCCGGGGTTTCCACGCATTTTCTGGCGTGGGATTTCCGGGATAGAAACTTTCCTATGTCCGTCTCCAGATTCTAAACTACCTCTGCACAAATTTTCAGCCAAACCGGTTAATCCGTTTTTGAGTTGTATAAAGTGTAACTAACGCCACTTTCTTTTATGTATACAGATTTAGTTATTTCTTATATTATATTTAACTATATATAAGATTTCCCTTTTTGCTACCGCGACGATCTTCAAATGCATTTTTAACAGGCGCACCAACCCGGGTCAATCAAACATTTATAAAATGAACGAATGTTTGCGCTTTTGTATGTAAAAACATTTGCCTATGCCTGCCCTACACTTGTGGGAAGCATATTGGTAAGAATGTGAGCATTAGAATAATCCTATGCTACCAATATCCTACTAATCCTACTAATATTATAAATGCGAGAGTTTGCAAGGATGTGTGTGTGTTTGTTGTTTTTTCACGCAAAAAATACTGAACCGATTGCAATGAAATTTGGTACGTAGACAGCTGGACAACTGGAATAGCATATAGGCAACTTTTTATCCCGATATTCCTACAGGATACAGACTTACGCGGGTGAAACCTCGGGGCGCAGCTAGGAACTTTAATAATGCTTACAACTTAAGAAATTTTTATGTAATTATTATTTATGGAGTATTTTATGGAGTTCTTAACTCCTTTTGCTTTACATCCGCTACTGTTGAAGTTAATTCATGGAAATATTCATGACAAGCAGTTCGCCCCGGCAATTTCCGCGGTACATATATAGCCTATGTCACTTAGCAAAATTGCAGCTTTCTAATGGTGAAAGAAATTTTAAAATGGTCCATTAGTTTTTGAGTTTATTCATTACAAACAAACGAACAAAACATCAAATATTTCCTCTTTATAACATACGTATAGATTTGTTTTTCAATTATTAATGTTCAGTTTCATAGTATTTAAATGCTTAATCATATAACAACTTAACTACAACCACCTAGTAGGTAGAAATTGCAATCTCACCATAGTGCAAACTGAATTTGATTAAAATGTAGTAAGATCTTATACGTACCCAGGTTATCTCCCTCGTACTAGATTAATTTCCAATTTGTTGAACAATTTTGCATTTAATATAGACCACAGAGTGAAATATAACGTTTAAATGCACTAAATATTAATAGAAGAATATACAATATCTTTTGGAACAATACTTACGATAGTTTTATGTGTCACGTTTTAACAAATAAATCATTTTACGCAATTGCATTAATAAGGTATTAATGCAAATTTTGACTTGGAGAATTTTTGAAAAAACAAGTAATTAGATTGATATTCCAGGTTAAATTCCAGATGCCGTTAAGTACTATTTATTTATCCTTTATTGCACTTAGTTAAAGGGAGATAAAAAAGAAACCAACAGGTAAAACTAAAACTAAGTACAATAGGCGGTCTTATCGCACTAGAGCGATTTCTTCCAGACAACCTCGGGTACAATAAAATATAATGTTAGTATGGGTACTATTATATTATCTGTGGTACTAGGATGTACATTTAATTCGTTTCGTAAGTATAGAAGTTTCCTTTGATTTGAATTATATTTGACTAGCTGCGCCCCGCGGTTTCACCCGCGTAAGTTCGTATCCCGTAGGAATATCGGGATAAAAAGTTGCCTATATGTTATTCCAGTTGTCCAGCTGTCTCCGTAGCAAATTTCATTGCAATCGGTTCAGTAGTTTTTGCGTGAAAGAGCAACAAACACACACACACAATCTTACAAACTTTCGCATTTATAATATTATTAGGAAGGATAGTAGGATAGTAGGAAGGATGTTTTTGTAATTAGGAATTAACTCATGTCCTATATATATGGAAAAAATCAGTCAACTTTCATTAATGATGACAATTGAGAATCTTTGTTTTTGATGTAATGTTAAAATTAGAAATTCGACAATTTTGGTAGAAGATATCGCTAATTCACCACTGTTTGCCATTATCGATTAATCTGTTTATTTGAATTAATCTCCGTATTAAATACACGAAAAATGCCTTGTTAGTTACGCAGACATCCCATAATATAACCCAAGAACGGCTGAACTGCTTTATTGGATTTATCTCCCTGGATTAGAAAATAGATATAGATCTTATTTGAGCAGATATATTTAAAAGCCGAAAACATATTGATGCCAAAAAGAAAGAAAGTACAATTTATTTTAACCCACACAAACACATAAATAACAACATAACATAAAGAAAAAAACAGAAAATTATAAATGAATCACCTGATAGTATAAAACTAAGTCGATTTCTGTCCCTATGTATCTCTGTAGGCTAAAATCTTTAAGACTACGCATCGGATTTTGATGGGGTGTTTTTTGGCGGGATCACGGGTGGCCGAGAGGCTAGGCGTTGCTACAGTTTGGCAAAAAACGCGGGTTCGAATCCCGCCTCGTGAATTTTTTCTATTCTTACAAAATATATCATTTATAAAGCATTTCAATGCTATAAAACTAAAAATTAGATAGAGTGCTTTAAGAGGAATCTTTATATGTATAACATCCATTAAACTATTCGAATTTAACGCGTGCGAAGTCCCGGGCCAAAGCTAGTAATAAATAAATGAAATAACATACCTCAGTTGGCTTCTCTTCTCCGCTAATGCCAATTGCTGGGCTGGAGTCAGCATTCGGCGAATGTTAGGAGGTGGGGCGTTCGGAAAGAAGTCACCCCCCTCATGGGCTGGACCGTCATCATCTTCTGGGGACTCATCACCGACTTGAAAGTGGGCGTTTTCACCCTGTAAATACAATGTTTGAAGGAATGTATCTTATCTTATACCTTTAAACGAGCAATTCTTGTATATATATATATATATATATTATATTTATGTATAATTGGAATCTCGGAATCGGCTCCAACGATTTTCTTGAAATTTAGTATATAGGGGGTTTCGGGGGCGATAAATCGATCTAGCTAGGAATTTTTTTTAGAAAATCTCATATTCGTGTTTTTTTTTTCATGACATCTATTGGTGAATAATAATACTATTTTGCTTCGTAGATAGCTGGACAACTGAAATAACACATAGGCACTTTTTATACCGATATTCCTACGGGATACGGACTTACGCGGTTTCAACCGCGGGTCACAGCTAGTACGTATTTATGTGTGTACCTACAGATACAGATTATAAAATACTCGGCCAAGTGCGAATCGGGCGCGACACTAAGATTTCGTGCACAAACTAAAGAGCAACTGTATAAAACTGGTCATACATGTGATTTATAGACACTGCTATTTCCCTTTTTTAAATTTTTGAAAAACGTGTTTTTTGAAAATTACAATTATCTAATTATCACGGTTCATGAGATACAGACTGGTGACAGATGGACAGAACGACAGACGGCAAAGTCTTTGTAATAGGGTTATTGTATTGGGGTTTCGTTTTAACATTTGGTTGCGGAACCCTAAAAATATGAGAAAAGGATAGCTTTTAATACTCAAATTATATTAATAAGTAATAATGTTATCCAGGGTATTTAAGAATAATTGATTACCTTCAAGAAAACACAAAATGCATTTCGTTGTATAAAGAGATATATTTTTATTTTCAGTAAACGCCACTGGCTGACGTGACCTCGCTCTTTACTGTTTAAATTATTCTCAGTGTTTTATCTTAGTTACCTAACATACAAATGGAAAAAAAGCGCAAACAAGTTAAAAATTGTATCAAAAGATTTTAATTCACTGACAGACAACATTTTTAACAGTTTTACTCCCATCCATCCTACTATCCTACTAAAACTATAAATGCGAAAGTTTGTAAGGATGTGTGTGTGTGTTTGTTGCTTTTTCACGCAAAAACTACTAAACCGATTGCAATGAAATTTTGTACGTAGACAGCTGGACAACTGGAATAACATACAAGCAACTTACTATCCTGATATTCCTACGGGATGGACTTACGGACTTACGCGGGTGAAACCGCGGGGCGCAGCTCGTTGATAATAAATCTAACTCAATCGTCTCACATCAAAACTTAACCATAGTAGTTAAGGACTACCTAAAATAAATCAGTCGTATTGAGAAATAAATCCGTACTCACATCTCCGTTAGCCTCTTCCGAGTCGATTTTTTCAAAATTATCACTTTCGCTCGACGAGCATCGAACCTGCTCCTTATCCTGGTCAGCCATACTTCCTGCAAGCAAATTTAAACATCTCGGTACACTCAATTCCTTTGTATCCCTTTTAGCACCAGCACCACGCAACAAACCAAATACATCTGCGAAAGACATCGCTTCACTAACTAAAATATTATCAAAGACTTCGTCCGCATACGAAAACAGAAAAAATAACGTTTAACTCGAACAAAAACTTGTTTCTGAATACATTTAATATGTATCAGAATGATATAAGAAGCTTATAAAATGTACAATTTAAATATTTCATAGCGATTTCGACGTATGTGGCGTAAAATGAAATTTATTATAAAATTAGCCAATTCATTAAAATGCAGATTAGATGTATAAATAAAATATATAAACTGTTTTCTCTTTTTAAAACTTACAGCGTGAATTTTATATATACAAAATTGCTATGATAAATGCGATAGGCGCGCTAAAATAAATTGCTTTTAAATTGCGTTAGGCGTTAAGATTTTAAAGCGAAGTATTCAATTACACGGATGGCTCAATTATTTCCAATAGATTTCCACGAGGCAAGGAATGCAATTGATTATAACGGGCGATGGATGGAGATTAAGGATTCCTTTCTTATTGAATATCGAAGTGGTTGACGATCGGAATTTTATTGCTATTTATTTCCTACTATTGTATTATACTATATGTTGCTATATCCTACTATCCTACTATATCCTACTAATATTATAAATGCGAAAGTTTGTAAGGATGTGTGTGTGTGTTTGTTGCTCTTTCACGCAAAAACTACTGAACCGATTGCAATGAAATTTGGTACGGAGATAGCTAGACATCTCGAATAACATATAGGCAACTTTTTATCCCGATATTCCTACGGGATACCGACATACGCAGGTGAATCCGCGGGGCGTAGCTAGTAATATTATAAATGCGAAAGTTTGTAAAGATGTGTGTCTGTCTGTAACGCTTTCACGACTAAACCACTGAACCAATTTTTTGTAATTTTTTATGAAAGTAGAACTTAACTTGGGAAAGGACATAGGATAATTTTTATCGCGAAAAAAATGGTAGATTGAGTTGAAATAGGGAGATGAAATCGATATAACCGAATTCCACGCGGGCGAAACCGCGGGCGGAAAGCTAGTCACTTAATATAGTTAACCCATCAAACGTGCACGTGTATAGGGACGGAAAGTTTTTGAAGGATTCCAATTCTCTGTCTACTAGACTTATTATTAATATTTAGACAACACTCTTGCAAAGAATCATTATACCCAAATAGGTATTGGTATATAACATACAAAATGGTATTAAACTAAATACGACTGAAATCGTTAGGATTCCAAAAGTTATGAGACCACGGTAAACTAATTAGCTGCCCACGGGGAATAAGGCATTTTTAAAGGCGCAAGAAATTAATACAATGGTATTTTTTCAATTTTTTTACTGGTTACCCATACCACCCACACTAGGTATACCTGTATCGTATCATGGGTGAAGTCTCACCTCTTGGTTTATGCCTCGGACTACCAATGTGCGTATTGGTAGTCCGAGGCGTAAAATGTCATAGTGATATTTATGTTTTCCTATCCTTTGTTAATAAGTATGTTTTCATATAAGTAAATAACTAGCTGTGACCCGCGGTTGAAACCGCGTAACCGTATCCCGTAGGAATATCGGTATAAAAAGTGCCTATGTGTTATTTCAGTTGTCCAGCTATCTACGAAGCAAAATAGTATTATTATACACCAATAGATGTCAGGAAGAAAAAAACACGAATATGACATTTTCTAAAAAAAAAATCCTAGCTAGATCGATTTATCGCCCCCGAAACCCCCTGTATACTAAATTTCATGAAAATCGTTGGAGCCGATTCCGAGATTCCAATTATATATATATATATATATATATATATATATATATATATATATATATATATATATATATATATACAAGAATTGCTCGTTTAAAGGTATAAGATTAAATGTAAGATGATAATGTTTATAAAATACAATATGATAGACTATGATTGATTATTATATTGATTATAGATAACTTTAATAATTTGGTAGAGATAACTGTTATACAAGTGACTGTAAGGGCTTTTTAGTACTGTTGTGCTTCAAGGTCTTAAAAGAGAGCTCTGGATAGCTCTGGTATTAAATATCATAATTGTAACAAATTTTGAGGAGTGGAAGTTTGAAGACTCGAAAGCTAGTAACCTATTACATATCCATACATTTCAATTGACCCCTACACTTCCTTGCCAAGATAAAGTTTGTCCTATTTCACCTTCACACTTCATCGCACTGACATCTGAACCACAGATAAGTTACGCATGTAAATTGTTACCACATGCCAGCATGTATGCATGCCGTGTAGACTCATTAGCCGCTAGGGCCGGTTTGACTCGTGGAAAAAAAGGAAATATGCCCCTTGACTCTCAGGAAGAATTGATATAAATCGTACAGTTCTGGAGTTTATTCGTGACGCAAAATGATAAATTTTTCCTCTTTATTATTAAAATCGAACGAGAAAGACGTGTGTTCGTGGTTTTCTTTGTGTTTTTCCATAGCCACGACTAGAAGTACTATTTCATCCCATTACCATCATTTTCTTCACGACAGATTCTCTGAACTCTTCTTTACGTCATAGTTCCATCAAGAACAACAGACTTATTCCTGTATGACTGATTTTCGAATTTTCAGTTCTGATCGTGAAATGGAATTCAAACCTGCGTCTTTCGGCATACCAGGCTAGTACCTCGCCAATAATCCTGCCTTAGCAATCGATTTTCTTCTAGTCTTTAAGTTTTATATGTATACGGGAAGTGAATACACTATGTGGCACTATCACATCACACTAATATTATAAAGATGAAAGCTTGTTTGTTTTGTATGGTCGTCAATCACACTGAAACTACTGAACGGATTTTGATGAAATTTGGTATAGAGACAGGGTATGAGCTGACTTTGGTGATAGGATACTTTTTATCCCGATTTACATCTATTAAATTACTCCGAATTTAATGCGTGCTTTAAACTAGTAGGTAAATAAATCAATCAGTAGTAGAAATAATCTTTGTAAAAGCAGAAAGATCATGTAATGCTATTTAAATAGCGCAGATTTATAATGTTTTCAGTTGAAAATTATCATCGTATTTCTATTGCCGACCAGGGTCCATGGGACCCTTAATAAGCCAGAGTATACTCAACCTGTTTTTAAAATAATTTTGAATTATATACAAGGTGACTGACGACATTTAAGATTGCGTCAAAATCTTGTATGGTATTGAATCACACGCGTAATAACTTGATGTCTATAAAAAGTTACATATATGGTATAGTTTAAACGAGAAATGAAACAACACGATTATATGAAAGAATCTTCTAAATTGTCTCTCTTCCATACAGAGCATACGTAAGTAAATTATTTAATCCTGGGGATCCCAATCCGGATACGATATAAACTAAGATATAAACTCCTGAAATTTTTGTACAGGCCGCGATCCTTGATAACTGTACAAGGTTTGATTTAAATCCGTTCTTTTAAAATGGGTCAAAATCGTACTCATTTACCCATCCAGTCTATGACCGTGCCAACTGTTGCTTGACCTTGATTTTTCAAATATACTCGAAAAAAATCTTATAAATGAACAGCACAAATCTTACGTTGCACGTTCAATCGTAATACAGACATTGATGCTAGGCATTTTGCATATAAACTGCCACAAATTAACGTGTCTAACCTTGAGTGAAAACAAAATAAATAACTATGAAACCAGTTATTGACGTTATAATAATGTAATAACCTGTTATTCGTGTATATTATAAAATAAAGGAAATAACTTACGGAACTCTTGTTTTTATTTGAGGCGTCATTTGAAAGAATCCTACTAGTATTATAAATGCAAAAGTTTGTAAGGATGTGTGTGTTTGTTTTGTTGCTCTTTCACGCAAAAACTACTCAACCGATTGCAATGAAATTTGGTACCTAGATAGCTGGAAAACTGGAATAACACATAGACAACTTTTTATACCGATATTCCTACGGGATACGGACTTACGCGGGTGAAACCGCGGGATGCAGCTAGTACTGTATAAAAGACTCGTGTGTCACCGTAAAATTGTAGACATTGTTAGATTACAATCTATCGATAAATTGTGATCCGTAACATTAGATAAGTTTGTGGTAACTCGAAATTTGGCCAAGTGCAAGCCGGATGTGAACCTGATAACAGTAATCGATATAGTGCGTTCTTATGAATGGGAATTTGGCGAAGTATGACGTCATGACTAAGATTTTGTGAATGAGTGACGTCACAAGTTTAGCAGGGTTGTGTGGGCATGACCATTAAGTCTGCAAGAGTGAATATGCGCTTGCGCAGGTCACGTCTATTAGTAAAAACGTAAAAAAAAATATATTAGACAAGAGCGAGTTGAACTCGCGACATTAATGTTTCCGTACTAACAAGCCAAAAGGGGGACGGTCAGGCAGACAAACAGACAGACATACTGGCAGTGAAGTCTAAGTACTAAGGATTAAACGTAACCTTAAAAAAGTCCCAATTGCTTTACGCTACAGATTATAAGACAACATGATAAATAACTAGACAGTCGGGAAATAAAACAGGTATTTATTCATGTTATATTTTAGAACGTAATAAATGTTGAAGTAAAACATCTAAACATTTATATATTTAAACCGGTACGTATCTTTACGCGTACAGAATTTACATATTAAATAAACCACATAATTATAAAGTATTATAACATGTTATCTTTTTTGGTTAAAACCACAGTTTTACAATCCGTGTGTAGATGTGATGTAAATGGTCCGATTTGCCATGGATGGTGACAGTTAAGGTTTTTACTATCTCTCTAAAATTGGTTAAATTGAATAAAAAATATTATGAAACATCGAAAACGACCGCCTCATTTGTACAGTGGTTAACGCGTGAGTGTAGAACCGAGGGTAGGGTGGAGGGTGTAGAGGGTGGGATTCCCGAAGGGGACTCACAGAAAAAAGTTTGGTCTGGCTGGACACAGGTGGTCACAGGTGTATATCATCTACCCCAAAAAGTCCCATGGCCCCGTACTGGGTAGTAAGGGACACGGGACTTTACTTTTTGATATTCCGACAACGAAACTTGGTATTTTGATTAAATGTAATTTTTGGAATATTTTTTGATGAGGATTAATATTACCATCGAGCAGTGGTGGCTTAGTGGTGAGAACCTCGGACTTCAAAATCGATAAGTCGGGGTTCGAGACCGGGCGAGCGTGCAGGAAATAAATTGATTTTTCAATTTGTCTGCGCATGTGGATAACATCACCACTGCTTAAACGGTGAAGGAAAAACATCGTGAGGAAACCGGCATGTCCAAGAATTAAAAGTTCGACGACATGTGACATCTGCCAACCCGCACTTGGCCAGCGTGGTGGATTATGGCCTGAACCCTCATAGGAGGCCTGTGTCCCAGCAGTGGGAACATATATGGGCTGATGATGATGATGATGATGATGAATATTACCATCGGAGCGTTGTTGATTTTAACCAACTGTACTAATAATTATTAATTACACATGGGGTTGTGTTAGCTGAGTGAATCGTCCTCAGCGCACATTTATTTCCATGAGGGTTCAGGCCATCATCCAGTACGCTGGCCAAGTGCGGGTTAGCAGATCTGCTAACCTGCACTTGGCCAGCGCGACATCTATGTCACATGTCCTCAAACGTTGCATTCTCAGACATTCCAGTTTCCTCACGATGTTTTCCATCACCGTTTCGAACAGTGGTAATGTGGTTAGAGTTTACATGCACCATCTTGTAGCGTGAACTACATGTATTTTATTAAAGATATAATAAATACAGGCATATTTTTCTCCCTCAAAAAGTATCAAAAACAAAAGGATTTTTCACGTGACTTTAATTAGTTTAGTTTTATAACCCGGTCAGAACCTGGCTAGAAACTAGTTATATAATAAATCAATGTCACTTCTAGAAACATGAAGATTATAGACGTAAGAGCTATCCGGTACATTCGTAATCTCTATAAAGGTCGTTGAGAAACGATTTAATGGAGATAAGTACTTGTTTATAGTTATTTTTTTATTCGCTTGTGGAATGGTTTGAGAAAGTTAAGAGTCCTCTTGTATGTAACCGTAAATTCAAAGGTGGAGGAGATTCTATTAAAGAAATAATGTTTCTGTGATATTCGAATGCATGTGTTCAGGTATACCTTGAAGAAAGTTATGGATGAAGTGTTTGGGTACTAAGATTTGAAAGAGAAGAAGAAATTGGATTGCTGAGGTTGGATAATGGGTCGTGAGGAGCCTATATATAGCTTAGCCCAGGCATTCACGATTGTTTTTATATTATGATTTTTATTTATTAACTAGCGATCCGCCCAGACTTCGCCCGTATGTCTTTACTATTCATAAGAACTTTCCTTGTGCTTTATCAAAAACGTAAAAATATCAACGAGTTGGTGCCGTTCCCGAGATTTGCCTTTAGAAACGCATTGACGATTTATTTTTAATAATATAGACTACTTAAAATAAATGTAAAGCATATGTTACATAAATGTAAGGAAAATAAATAAAAGTGACTGTTATTTAACTGATTTTAAGATAAAATTACTTAACAATAATTTTTCAGAAAAATTAACGAAAGGCTGCGTATGTCAGATCTCAGTGTGTCTTTGTAAAATTTCATAAGAATCGGTCCGAGTTTCGGAGGAGTATGGGAACGTACATTGCGACAAGAGAATTTTATATATATATAGAGATTATGCGGAAGGAATAACCCGGAGTTCGCTTCTCAGGAAGTATTTGCAAGTTAGATCGACGAGATATTATCATAAAGATCCCATTGCCACGCAATGATAATACTCTATTGACTTAATTATAATCTTCATAATTTTTTAATTACGGTTTCATACTTGAAGATCGACTTTCGTCGCTATGTCTTGTGCCAAAAGGTATATAATACAAAGTCTAAATTAAACGACACTAAAAACTAGTTTCGGCGACATTGGTATAATTTTATTGCAAGTTTAGTTGTAATTAAAACACTTTGATTTGACAAGGAATTCAAAACAGTTAACAGTTTTATAAATCACATCTAAAAGATCTTCATTTTTAATTAACCCGCCTAATATTAAGTCTGTTTTGTTTCCATTGTAGGGATTCAGGCCACAGGACTCCTAAAAGGGTTAAGACCAGAATCAACCATGCTTTCCACGTGTGGGCTCGGTTATTAGGAGGTTTCCTTCAGCAATGAGGCTATTCGCCGTATGCTAAATGCACAGATAAGTTATAAATTTAAAGTCATTTTTGGGCTCAGAAAGTTCTTGCTCGAACATCGCATTTTTTATTGGAATTTAGAGGTTAAAAACATAAATAAATTTTGTATGTAGCATATTTTTCTATGTTACGTTCAAGTAACATTGACATGATCGATTACCTTGTAGTCTTTATTCTGAATCGGTTAGTGACCATCATAATCAGATAGGGTAAGGAAATTTTTACACAAGAATCAGATGCTATATAGATTGTGATATTATGTTAGTATTATTTATCCTCTAAATCCAAAAGAATGGTGCAAACTCATAACGGTTTGTTGCAGAAAGAGGAAATTCACCAAAGCTACTAAGTATTTGCTTCAGCAAACGTCCCTTATCCCAAGCAGAAGAGTATGACGATCCCAAACACTGCTCCGGAATGACACAGTGAGTCGTCTGTAAGAGCAGCAAGGTCCAATAGTTATCCATTCTTTATAGCGTATAAATTCTAACAATATTGCAAGCGGCGCGAAGGAACAGTACAGGGGGGTACCATGACGTCTTAAAGAAGTACTAATTTCAGAGTGGAAAAATGATGAAAAGATCTCTAAGTGCCATCTTCCTATATGGTAATACTACTTTAAGACGTGATGGCTATCTCCGAGTCAGACAATTCGTTGATTCTATCATTTAAGCGTGTATTTTAGTTTTTTTTGAAAATATTTTTTTCATTATTAAATGACATGTTATCACGAAGAAGCCAAGTGGAATTGATGTGCGTGATTCGTATCTGGCATTGCAATAATAGAGATGACCGTGGCCTTTTCTAGGTACATTACCTTTTCTCTACTTCTTTCTTTAATTTGTCAAATATATGTAGGTGATGTATGTCGCATCGTGACATGTGCAGTCTTCGATGTGAGAAAGTTGACCACCAGACTTCTTTGGCTGCTGAATACAGCAAATTGCTTATATAATGAAGCTTTTTATATTTTTTATCTATATAAAATTGAACCGCCAAATGTTTTGCTAAGCGTACAACGAGGCTCTATATTATTATTATTATTTAAACATTTTTCTTTTTTGTTATGTCACAAGGAAGCTTCTCATGGAGAGAGAAAAGTACCTAGGTTGGAGTCGGGGCGGAGCGCTAGTTTTCATATAAAACAAATGCCTATCGATATTCTTTTTAACAGAAACATACCTAACCGTCGTCTACCTCAAAATAATGAACATGAACGATTGTATCTCGCTTCGCTTTATCACGGGTCATGGGAGATCGAGAAAATATATACGCTTGATAAATGATAAGTTTGTAGGCATGGTACATTTTATTGCATGCATTTTACATGTGTAGGGTTGGTGGTGGGAGTCAGTATTGACATTTCGTGTAATCGTATCTTATTAAATTTTTAACAAATTTCCTTAGGATGTTGGGCGATGATATCTTTAACTACTATACTAATGTTATAAAGTTGGTTTGTTCGTTTGAACACGCTAATCTCAGAAACTACTATATTCAAAAACAATTTCTTCGTTGCATCTAGGTGATAGGTGATTTCTGAGTGCGATATAATATTTACCAAGGGCGAACTCCGGGCGAAATTAGTTAAATCCTTTTTTTTATATGAATACAGTTTTCAAGTAATAATTTCAAACACGACTTCTCGACGAACTAAATGCTTCTCAAATCGGCTAGTACGGTTGGAAATGGCCAGCATAAATAACGTTGAAGATAAGAAAAAAAAATAAAAAGGAAAACAAATCTATCTTCTAAATATAAACTAAAAACAGCTACCGTTGCGTGTGGACCACGTGTGAGATCGAGTTATGACTTCTTTATCAGCTGAAGATAATATCATGTATGCGAAATATATCGAGATGTTAACAATATTATGGATTTAAGCAATAAGGTTATGAGTTAGGTAAATATTACTTGCTATAGCCCTCGGTTTCACCCTCGTCGTACATGGTGTTATATATAGATAAATTTTAGAAAAAAAAAATTAAACCGGCCCCGTAGTTTCTGATAGTAGCGCGTTCAAACAAACAAATAATCTCGTCAACTTGTTAAGTATGTTAAACTAGGCTAAAACCGAAAAAAACATCGATAATTATGAATAATTTATTATTATTAATATACAATAAATTTATGATAACAAGTCTGTAACTTTAAAGCTTGAATGAACTGGAACAACCACATTATAAAATAAAACATTCATATTCTCAAGAAGTTTGAATTTCGAATTGTTCGAATTTTAATCTTTAAACTGTGCTTAATTAAAAAAACATGATTTTTTTTTTTGGTCAACTGTCATTTCTTTTCGGCTTCTATATTACTAGCTACATAGAATAAAGTCCCTTCAACTCCTCCTTATGTATACTGCAATCTTTAAAACGCAACTTTGTAAGCGGTTTTTGTTTAATGAATAGACTCATTCTTGAGGAAGGTTTTAGTGTATAAACACAGCGGTGAAAGCGAAATGCTGGTGTGTAAAAACTTTAAATTGCACTTATAAAATTTCGGGCAAAACATGTGACTGGCCATTTCGTAAACCCATGTACCAAGAATACGCAACGCTACATTTGTAGAAAATGTATATTATACGAATTCCCTAATCTAATTTATGGATCATTCAATGTAAATATATCGACATTGTCGTCAACAGTTCAAAGTTACACGTATGTACTGTAAGTTTTTGCTTTTAATTTGTTAAAATCTTTTTTGACTTTTCGATCATGTCACTAATCTTTTATATTCAACCAACTTCTATATAGGAGGTGGTCATTTCGACTGTATTGTATTGTTTTTTTTTTTTTTGGCTTTCCTCACTTGATCTCAAAACTTTTCTAGATTATTTTTTATTTCAAAGCTACCTTTATTATGGTCCCATTCAAATTTGGTAAAATTTCTAGAAGGGCGATTTTGAATTTATTGTTCAAAAAAGGTAATTTTCCCAAAATAAGAAACACTACACGTTCGTACACCAATGCTGGGATTGTTATAAAAAATTGACTACTCCACATATAAATAAAAAGTTGTGTATTGGTTTTTGACATTTTCCGTTGACCATCATCAGCCTATATGTTCCCACTGCAGAAAAAGTAGAGACACAGGCCACCTATGAGAAGTCAGGCGATAGCCACAAGTAAGGGATGGAAGATGACACATGTCAAATTTTCGATTCTTGGACATGCCGGTTTTCTTACGAGGTTCCATTTTACCAATTTAAGCAATGGTTATGTGGATAATGCGCAAATAAACTGATATATCAATTTATTTCCAGCATGAGCGCCTAGAACCCCGACTTTTCGTTTTAAGTCCGAAGTCCTCACCACTGAGCCGCCACTGCATTGCACTATATAAAACCATGATGTTCTAAGATCGGCTTAAAGAAACCTAATAACCTAGGCGAACGTATAGAAAATCGATCAGTGTAACAGTTGTGAACCTGCCCCCTACCCCACAAGGGGCATGGGACTTATGCATTCAGTACCTACAGTTATGATAGAAGCGTTAGTTACGTCAGACTACAAACAGCGACACTTCCCTTATTCTACAAGAAATCTCGGCTTAAAAGAAAGCCTTATTTTATTTTAGTTAACATATAAACCACATAAAAAATTATTAATTACTGGCATAATTTCATCACGGTCCCGTTTATCCCATTTGATACGGAACCCTAACATTTTCATTTAAAAATTCACGATGAATCAAACAAAAATTACTAAAGAATAAATCGGTCAAGGGCGAGTCAATTTCGCGACTAAATTAGTTAGGTAGGTATTATAGGTTCCGTATAAATAAGCTAAACAGCGACAATAAAAAAAAATTGGTCACCCACCCAATTAAGGACGGTATCAATCGGTGTTGTTTTAGCGTCAGCAGAAATTATTAAAATCTTAATTTTCTAACTTAGTTGTAAGTACATAGGCAGAAATCATCCTATTGCAAAAATCACGTATTTTGAAAACTGCAAAGTACGTTTTTTGTTAATAAAAAACACATAATCAATATGCATTGTGAAGGGTAATAACAATAAAAATATAGAGCACTAATCAAATATACAATTTTCAATTATTATTTTTGTGTCAAAATAATAAATAGAAAAAAAAATTACTTACTTTTAATAAAATCCTCACGCTCCTTAAGAAGTGATTTTATAACATAACAAATAAATACAACTCCAACAAAAAACGCAATGATTAACATCAATTAAAAAAGGGAGCACAACACAACACAGCCATTTAAAAAAAATTCAAAAACGCACGTCTTCCCGCCAACTATTTAGCCAACGAGTGTTCCCTAGGAATTAATCAGGTAGTCGATGTCAAGAAAGCGCTAATAAAATCCAATCGAAACGTCATAATATCGCGATTAAACTGTACTGTAATTATTAATTAGTGATGATCAAGTGCGCATCATTTTATTTTACGATTAATTTGTTCGAAAACAGCCTGACAAGCATGCTTCTTTCACGCGGACTCGCGTTTGACAGCATGGTTAATGTTTCGTTATTTAAAAACTAAAGCGCGGTTGCCCTTGAGACTGATTGGACGTTCAAACGTATAAAAAATATGTAGAGCGGCCTACAGCGCTTTTTTCAATGGAATTTTATAGAACTATCGTACGATCTTTGTGAACTCATGCCTACTGATATGATGTTTATGCCAATCATAATATAATAGGAGAGAAACTATATTTGGATCAATATTTTCTGAGCAGTAGTTCAACAATATATCTCATTAAAACGATAATATGTACCGAAAAAGATCGTTCATTGAAGTTGGAAATATGAGAAAAATGCAAGAATCTTTTAACTAAATTTCTTATCAGAAGAATTTTATCAATTTAGATTCATAATATAAAGGTGATACACCACGTTTAACGTTTACCACCACGTTAACTACATGTCTAAACAAATATTTTTATTTTTAAATTAATTGTCAACATAAATTCAATGTTTCATAATTTATTAAATGAAATCACAACACGATCACCATATTATATACGTACCTATATTACTAAATCAAATTACTATTGGAAACATTCAGTGTGGGCGGCTTAGTAGGAAATTCAAGATTTATATGATTTCTTTTCTTAATTTTCAATTCATTTCATTGTAATCAGCGAATAAAACCAGCGCAGGCTCTAAAGATTTAAAAAAATAATTACAAGACATCCCCGTGACCATCGGTTCTGTAGGATATAATGTAGTAGATACATAGTTTTGTTTGAGCAAATAACAACGTAATTTAAGTAGATTTTTAATAATTTAATGAATTAAAATAACATAATGTGATCATATTATGTAGTAAGTATCAAAATTAAAACTGAATTAAATCTACCATTGAAAACATTCACAGTTACAGCAGAAAAAATCCGTTTTGTGAAAAACTGTGAACTGAACCGGCGAAGTCTATAAAGTTCCAAACCAAAGATGACAAAAAAAAAATAACATACAAAAGACATCCATGAACGGCCTTTGTAGGATGTAATTGTTGGACACACGTCCCACAGGTTAGCTATAATAGGTATGGTTCTCTAGTCGCCATACACACATATAGGTGTTTTGTGGTTCAGTGATTAAAAGTTAATTTTTTTCGTCGTATATCTTAATCGTATAAATTTTTGTTCATACTATCTAACTATAGAACTTTTAGAAAAAAAAATCTAGAACTTAACATTCGAAACTCCATTTTAAATTTACTCCACAGATTAAGAACTACTTCAAAGAGTAGTATAATAATACGGGTAAACTAGTTACTGGGTAAATTTACTGATGGATATATGGATTTACCAGTATAGATTTTCTTTGCAGCAGATAAGTAATTACTTATTTAGTATTTAAGTAAATATATAATATTGTTATTTTTTCTCATTTTAAAAAGCGAGTTAAAGCGTTTTTCTTTCAAATTATTTTTTCCCAAAATGTCATTGAAATTAATGTTGACTTGGATCATTTTTTAGTACCTAATATCTATAGGATGTATCAGTTCTTAGTGGTTCTACTGTTTGTTGTCACATCAGTCACTTGAGTGCGGAGTCCTGGCTTATAGGAGTATTTTCTAGTAAAGAAATTTATTTTATGTTAAAGGAAAAATAACTTAAAACAACCCCAAAAAAATTTTTTGCTAAGGTACATATTGACAATATTATCTTATCTTTGTAGATCTTTTTTTTTAAAGACAGATTCCAATTTTTTAAAGAGAAGAGATTCTACGCCTACCCTATTTAATCTAGTATATATATATATTATATTTTCTGTGAATAAGCCTGACATTGGGCATTCTGTCATGAGACAAAATAATAAACGTCAAATTTGTAAACAACTTGTTTCAAGAAAAAGGCATTGAAACGATAATTCTATTTTGGCTAAATAATTAAATTCAAATGTAAAAAAGACTGTTATGGATAAATACAATAATGATGTATTAAACTTTGAACAGATTTTAAACAAAAGAAGTGACCATAGGCATAAAGTGCTATATGATAACTCAAGAATCTTAACAAATACCTGTAAAATTGAGGATGTTATTTCGAATGTTTCTGAACAAATAAAGGCAATACAAAAGGCGGATTTGGTGAAAAAGGTTCCAAGACAATTAGAAAATGCTAATTTTCTAAAACATTTCGAATTTTTACCACTAAATGTACTTTCAGACAAGGTAGGTAAATTTTCGCGGTTTTTTGTTGAATTTCACTGAATATAATGAAAAAAAAATTGATGAAAATACATTCATTACATTTATAATAATATAACCTAACAAATAAATCATATCTGTTTTAACAAGCATAATATCAAATAGTTTAGCATTCATTATCCCAAGAACATAGCCTGATGTGTAAATGTGCCATATACCCTTTACTGAAATACATATCCTATAACCTTTGTTACCAAAATTATGAATACGAATTTGTGCTTTTTAGTGTTTCTTTCAAAGCAATGTAGTAAATGCATAGAATGATTTTGATTGAGAAATAGGTTACTTTATAGTGTTATTTCTCATATAATTCCTTTGGCCACATACATTGCAACCAAATAATATACTGTTTACTTATTGATAGATGGGACAATCCCAAAACTTATCAGGTTTTTATACCTTCCTTTCTTGCGTTCAATTGAATAAGTGAGTGTATGCAAACTTTTGTTTTGTATTCATGAAAAAAGTAAATTTTATTCCAGAAATTACTTTCATAGGGAAACAGCACTTCTCCTAGTTAAATCCTACTAATATTATAGATGCGAAAGTAAGGATGTGTGTGTGTGTTTGTTGCTCTTTCATGCTAAAACTACTGAACCAATTGCAATGAAATTTGGTACGTAGACAGATGGACAACTGAAATAACATATAGGTTTACTTTTTATCCCAATATTACTATGGGATACGGACTTACACGGGTGAAACCGCGGGGTGCAGCTAGTATTTCATAAAAATGAGATGCTAATAATATTACATAGACTGGTCTATTGTAAATTTTTGTTTAAATATTTTTTCCATTTGCAGGTACAAAAGCAAGAGATACAGAATAAATTTGAAACGCAATGTGTCTCAGATACACAATTAATAAATTTAGTTGAAAATGTGGAATCATTCGCCTCTCATAGTGGTGTAACACAAGAATTTGATACTACATTCATACATAAACCTGATGCAAATGTGAATAAAGAGTTAAAAGCTGTTAAAAATGAAGGTATATTTGATAAATATGAACAAATTACAGAAAAAAATAACAAGAAATCCAATAAAATTTATGTACCTTCTGATGAAGCCATACTTAAGCAGAGTGAAATTAATATAAATAATAATGATCAAGAAGTCTGTGATATCTTTGATAATTCTGATACTGAAGATAATATTGCAATTTTTGAACCTCTAGAGGGTAATCATTCCAAAAGCCCTATTTTAAATAAGGTTAAACCTATAGTATTTAGAAACACACCATTAACATCATTAGTTTATAATCTAGAATCCTTTGAAAAATTTGAAGCAATTGCATTGCCAGTCATAGAAGAAAATGCTGATTTTCTAATTGCAAAGAAAATTATAAATTCACAAATTCTTAATGGAGAATTGTGCATACAAAGCCATAAAAATCCTAATCCACACAATAGGGAATCATCAAAAAGTCCTGTTTTTGATGTAAAGATTAAAAGGAGAAATAGTGAGACGAGATCAGTTAATGATAATCAACAATACATTGAACATAAATCTTCTCCATCTGTAATAGAAGATGAGATACTGTTTAGCAGTGATGAAGAAAACTTTGAACCAGCTAGAGACATTGAAGATTTACCTCTAACCTGTGCCTTAAAAACATCATTTTATAATCAAACTGGTATTCTAGATAAAACAATGTATGTGGGATTCCAAACAGCAAGCAATAAATCAATACAAATCCATAGAGACTCGTTTGTGAAAGCAAAGAATGTTTTAGAAGAGACTAACGTTGATATTAAGGCGCTTGTTAATGAATTTGATGGTACATTTATTGAACCTTCTAAATTAGTAGAAAAAAACATAAATGTGCAAGATAAATTGAAAGCAACAGGGCAAACTAATAGTTTTCAAACCCCTATGTTAGCAAATATGGGTAATGTTCAATTTCATACAGCAAATGGCAAATCTATTCAAATATCTGACCAAGGCTTACGCAAAAGTAAACTTTTTCTTGAAGAATTTCAAAACAATTTGTACGACAATGATGTGGAATTTAAGAAAGAAGAAGAATTTGAGGTTAAAAAAACAGATGTAAGTGATTTAAAAAAGCCTAAATATGTAAGAGATAGTACACAATATGAAACATTTCATAAGAAAACTGAGAAGGATAGCAGTGATGAACCAATAAAAATAAATGATGAGATTATAGTACAAGAATTTGAAAAGAGTATGATAAATGAAGAGCAGGAAGATGATCATAATAATATACCTAAACATAAATTATTTAATATAACTGAGGAACACATATTGAAACAAGATTTTCAAGGATTTAAAACAGCGAGCTTGAAACCAATAAAAATTTCAGATGAAGCAGTTTTAAAATCAAGGAAAATATTTGAAGGTATCGAAAGTGACGGGGAAAATAAATTTCCAGATGCTTTGAAGGGTACCAACAAAACTGATTATACAAATTGTTCACCTAGTTGCAAAGGATTTTTTACAACTAGCAATAAACCAATAAAAATATCTGAAACTGCCTTGTTGAAAAGTAAAAAGATTTTCGAAGATATCAATATGAAGGAAGATATAGAGCACAATAAAGGAGAAATAATGTCTATGACTAAAGATTTTCAATGTAGAAGTGAAATTTCTAAAGATATTGATGTCACAGGAAAACTTTTAAATTATAATGAAATAGGATATGACAAGTTTGGTGGATTCAAAACGGCAAACAATATTCCAATAAAGGTGTCTTCGAAAACTTTGACAAAATATAAAAATGTATTTGATGATATAATTGAAGAAACAAAATATTCGCCAAGTCAAGAGTCAAAACAAACCGAAATTAATCCCCAACCAATAACAATTAATAATATTGAAAAAAAGTTATCAAATAGTGACTCCAAAAATAAAGATTTGAATATAAAATATAACAATAATTTTAACTCAAATTTTAAGCCATGCTTCCAAACAGAAAATGAAAAAGTTAAAGTATCTGAAGAATCCTTGCTACCTAGCCAAATTTTATTTAATAATTCTAAAGCGGATATTAGTAGTAAACTCAATGACTTTGCTTTCAAGGGTTTTCAGACCGCAAGTAATAAGCAAATAAATATATCGAAAGAAACACTTGCTAGAAGCAAAAGAATTTTCTCTGATATTGAATTAGATGTTGATGAAGACACAATTGTAAAAAAAATGAAAAACGTAAATGAAATAAGACGACTTGCGAAGGATAATAAAGAAATGCAGAATTTCAAAGGATTACAAACTGCTTGTAATAAAAAGATGACAGTCACGGAGCAAACTTTTGACAAATATAATACAATGTTTGATAACAAAGATGCAGATTTGGGAAAAGATTTAAGTGATTTCAAATCTAAATCAGAACTGACAATGTCTACATTATATACTGCTAATAAAAACACAGTTGATATAATATGCCAAGATACTAATCCTACATTGCTGCATAGTCCAACCATAAAACAATCTTCAAGTAACTTTAAATGGTTTAAAACTGCCAGCAATAGACCAGTCATAATATCAAAAGAGGCTTTAGCCAAAACTAAGAATATTTTCAATGATATAGATAGTGATACTGAAAATAATTTACAGACATCTGAAATTAAACGTAAGAATGAAATACCTTCAATAAAATTTCAATTTAAAACAGCCAATCATAAACCTGTTAATATATCTGAAGAAGCAATTATTGCTAGTCAAAAATTGCTCAATGACGATATGGAAAAAGATCATATCTCCTTATCAAAATTCCAAGGATTCCAAACTGCTAGTAAAAAAAGTATAGCGATTTTTAAAGACACATTGGATAAATATAAAACAATGTTTGATGACATAGATACTGATTTGGAAAATGACTGTGTGAACGAAAATAAACAGGCTATACTAAAACCCAATACAGAGACGGTTTATAAAGATCTAGATGATTTATCAGAGGATGCTTTAGCTAATCCTGCAATGCAAAATTATCCAGTAATAAAACAATCTTTTAGTAACTTTAACGGTTTTAAAACTGCTAGCAATAGACCAGTCAAAGTATCCACAAAAGCTCTAGCCAGAACCAAGAATATTTTTAATGATATAGATATTGATACTAAAAATAATTTACAGACACCTGAAATTAAACCTAACAATGAAGTACCTTCAATAAAATTTCAATTTCTAACAGCCAATCATAAACCTGTTAATATATCTGAGGAAGCAGTTATTGCTAGTCAAAAATTATTTAGTATTCATACAGAAAAAAATCAGAGTTCTGTACCTAAAGCACAAGAATTTCAATCTGCAAGCAATAAAACGGTGAAGATATCAAAAGAAGCACTTGCTAAAAACATTAATGTACATGATGGCATCAAAATACAACCTGGCTGTATTTCAGATGATCAAATACAAGTTAAAGATATAAAAACCACAACATCTGCTTTTAAAGATCTCAATAACATAAATGATGTTGGTTCTAAGAGCTATATAAATGTTGTATATAACAAAACATCCATGAACAACAACGGGGATGACATAAACATGAAAGATATTTTCAATACTCAAGTAGAACGTAACTTTGAATATACATTGTACACGGAAGATTTCTTCAAAGATAGAACACCGGTGCAATGTAAAAGATCAGGAAGTCCTATTCTGTCTTGTCCTAAATCGAAAAAGCGAAAATTTCAAACTCCCGCCAGTGTCGTTAGGAACATATTGAGCGCGAAAAGTGATACCTGTCAAAAGAATACAGACAACACAGTTTACGTATTTGACGACAATTATAAGAAAACAAAAAAGTTTACTTTACAAGATTTAGATAACATGAAAAACAATAATGTAAACAGAATAGACAAGTATATACTTAATTTTAACTACGGAAATATTTTAGATTTCAAATTCAAGTTAAAGAGAAATGAAGTGACAGATGACATTTGGTCTACAGATAAAATAAAAGAAGTTTTCTCAGCGGCTGTTACCAGCAAAATAATACCATCAGGCTGGATAGAAAATCATTTAAAATTAATAATTTGGAAGTTGATTTCATATGAAATAAGATTCCCACATTTGTTTGAAACACTGTGTACTGTGAGGAATGTGCTTGATCAATTAAAATATAGATATGATAGGGAATTGTATAATGTGGAAAGACCAGCTCTAAGGAAAATTCTAGAAAGGGACGATGTTGCAAGTAAAGCTATGGTACTATGCGTTGTTGGTGTTTATGTAGATGGTGTCTATGTGAGCAGGTAAGACAGGTATTTTAACAAATCTTATATAAACTCATATTAATATATTTGTGTTTTTGTATGTATGTTTGTAATGTTTTCATACATAAACCACTGGATCGATTTCAAACATTCTTTCGCCATTAGAAAGTTGCACCTTCACTGACTGAAATTAATCTCATGCTCCCTTCTCTATAACTTACTAATACTACTATGTTATTTAGCATAATAAAGCATTTGCATAGAAAATCTCATCCAAATTGATCCAGGTGGTGATTTATTGTCATACATTATGTAGTGTACATATTAATTAACATGCAAACATTTAAATTTATAAAATTTGTCAAAGGTGAAGGTATGATTTCGTGATGCTGATGCTTTAATTGCGTCATTCAAGTATTTTTTTATAAATAATTTACAATCGAGAAAAGGATAGTATAGACATGGCGTGGGCACTTCCGTGCTCCCATATATGTGTAAATTTCTTTTGCATTTATCATGATTATTGTTTCAGGGTTTCCAACCTAACGGACACTATAGAGCTATTATTGACAGATGGCTGGTATTGTATAAAGGCGAGCATAGACAAATATATTTCTAAACTCATTTACGACGGCAAAATATCTGTGGGCATGAAACTTTTCATTCACGGGGCTGAATTGGTAAATTGTGAACAGGGTTTAGCACCTTGGGAGGTGAGTTTTATAATTTTATTGAATTTTCTCTATGAAAATGCCATAAAATTATGTAATTCAAAGTCAAAGCAATTTTCTTTATTAAACTTGGTAAACCACGATATTTTTTTCTACCGCCTTAAAAAAGGAGGAGGTTCTCAATCAGACTGTATTTTTTGTGTTTGTTACACGAACTTTTGAATGAGAGAATTGATTTTGATGATTCTATTTTATTTCATAGTTGATGAAATTGTTCTACTTCTGACAATTTGAAGGTGGTATAGTTTTCTGTATGTTTAATATAGCCATAAAACTGTTAAGTTAGCCATAATCTTTCCTTTATATTATACTAGCTGCACCCGGCAAACGCTGTTCTGCCTTACTCTTATCATTTAGGGGTATGAAAAATAGATGTTGGCCGATTCTCATACATACCGAATAAGCACAAAAAATTTCATCAAAATCGGTCAAGCCGTTTCGGAGGAGTATGGAAACGAAAACTGTGACACGAGAATTTTATATATTAGATTGACATAATATTAAATATTATGCTGTTATAGTTCACCTATACATGCAACACTATTAATAATTTCATCCATTTGCACAATTAAATAAATTTTTTCTTCATTATTGCTCAGGACACATCATCTGTGCGTTTAAAAATCTCTGGCAATTCCACTCGAAGAGCCCGCTGGGACGCGCGGCTCGGTTACCATGGCAACGCTGCCATGTTGTCTCGCCTGTCAACTGTCAGGCCGGAAGGCGGGAAAGTGTCGAAATTGCGCGTTTTCGTGACCAGAGTATATCCTACATTGTATATAGAAAAGTTTGAGGATGGTAGTACAGGTGAGTTTTTTTTATGTAGTTTGTAGGTTTTGATTGTTATTAACACGCTTTTATTATAGTATGTTGCATGTAACCGTCTCCTTTAGACTCGATTTTGACCTACTTTTTATTTAAAACTTACGATTTAATTAAAACTTTGTTATGTTTTCACTTATCAAGGATCGGGTTCACTACATAAATTGCAAGAGTTAATCCTATTATCCTGATTAAGATCGCTAGGATTAAATAATTTCCTTACATATACACTACAACAAACCAAGTAAGACAATTTGATTTCATCATTTAAGCGGGGGTTTTCTTTTTAACACAGTTTGTTTTTTGACAGTTACTCGTTCAGAAAGATTGGAAAACATGCATCAAATGAAATATGAAAACGATCGACAGTTAATTTTGGAGAGAATCTATGAAGAAGTGGAGAAGGAATTTTCTGAACAGGTAAATGTTGTAACGGTTTTGTATACTTATTTTTCTAAGTTGCATATATATGTTATGTTCAAAGTCCATAAACGCTCAGGGAACATAGATGCAAAAAGAACCACATTCGAAATTCGTGTTATGGCTTAAAGGAAAAGGCTCACAATGCGCTGTGATCTGATCCATCATAGATAAGAGGTCTCATGATGAGCGTTCTATAATGATTATTTTTATTTATAAAACGAGAAACCCCAGTTAGTCAGGTACTAGGTGAGGTTATCTAATAAGATTATACTTTGCTTGAAGCCAATATCTGATCCGGTGTCTCTCTAAGATTAATTTACAAATTTATTATCATATTTGGTATACAGACTCAAATTACCCGATTTAAGTCACTATTTATTCGTAGAAATTAATTCTATTTATAATATAATAATTTCTAGGAATCCCAGGACTCTGAAACCTATACTGACAGTGGAAAATTTGAGTCCGGTACGCAAATTGCGAAAATCATGAAGAAACACAGAGACCCTGCTGAGTTTAGGGTATGTTCCTATTAAAATGTAACTATTGCTTACTAGCCGCGTCCCGCGGTTTCACCCACGTAAGTCCGTATCCCGTAGGAATATCGGGATAAAAAGTTGCCTATATGTTATTCAAGTTGTCTACCCGTCTACATACCAAATTTCATTGCAACCGGTTCAGTGGCTTTTGGGTGAAAGAGTAACAAACATCAAACTAGTAATTTTAAATTTGCATGCTTCTACAAGAAAACAGATTAAAAACTCTGTATGTAATAAAATTTTAAGTACATTAAAAATTTCTAAATCAATAAATAAAATTTATTTTTTTATAGGCAAATTTAACAAACACTCAATTACATCTCCTACAAGAATACACAGTTAAACAGAAAGATAAACAGATTGAGTTAATGCAAGAGATAGTTCGCGAAAAAATAAAGAATAGCTCTCTAGGTGTTGCCAGGAGTGTGGTACCGTTGTTGAAAATTAGGGTTGCCAGCGTGGAAGGAAGAGAGCGCAAAATTTGTAAAGGTAAGATCTTATTTAAATGATGTGATGTGTTTAGATATTTAATTTGGTGGCGTTGAAGTGGGTGGGTGGGGGGTGGCGATGGCTGATTTTTAATTTTTTAACCGGAAATTAAAGCCTATTTACACAAAATTAACATTGATTCTAGTTAATAAATCAGCAACAATATGGCATACATACATACATTTTTAATATATATGAGATTGTCATTTTTATTTTTGTTCGCAAAGTAGATATAGATAGAGTACTCACTTAAAAAAATTTAAATGTGTATGTTTTAAACATTAATTTCTTTTCCTTATGTATTTTATCTTTCAGGAATGCTCTCAATATGGCGGCCAAACGAAGCCCTACAAGAAGTTATTGCTGAGAATACTTGGTTAGATGTATATAATGTTGTTCCAACAGCTATTAGGTAAGATGTCACTTGAGTGTGAGTGAGACAGTATGAGTGTGTGACTGAGATGGCATGAGATTTACAATGAAAGTATGATAGGTTAATCCCCTTGTCGTTACAAATGCACTGTGTCCAAATAGACTAGTTGCCTATTAAGAAAATTTGAGAACTTTAGCTTTTATACTGATGAGTTCATCTGCCTGCATTTGAAAACATTGTGTATCCATTGATTTTGGGTTCTTATATTGTCAACTAGCGGTCCGCTTCGGCTTCGCCCGTGGTACATATATAGCCTATAGCCTTCCTCAATAAATGGGCTATCTAACCATGAAAGTACTTTTCAAATCGGACCAGTAGTTCCTGACATTAGTGCGTCCAAACAAACAAACAAATTCTTCAGGTTTATAATATTAGTATAGATTAACAAATTTTGTTATATCTGTATGTATCTCTCTTACTCTCTCATGATGCATTCAGATTTAATGATCTTTTTTCTAGTAAATTTTAAAATGACTATTTAAAGGTATTTTAAAACTATGTTTAATTATTTCAGGAATTCAGAAATACAGCTTTCGGCGAGCAGGCACTCTATATTTCAAAAATCGAAAGTAACACATGTGGAGGAAATTAATTCATGCACAGATTATCTAAAGCGACAGTGTTACCAAATAAAAGATATTCGAAATTCTAAACTATTTACGGATAACAATGAAGTTGATACAGTCGGCTTTATTATTTCAATTGAACCTTCAAATAAGGATTTTGAGAATTCCAAGCAGCTATATCAAAATATTTACTTAGCTGATGAAAATAAAAATATAGTATGTATAAATTTTTGGGGTGGAATAAAGAAGTTTGGTTTCGAAAATATTCTGGACACTGGTCAAGTTATTGCTTGTGTTAATTTACAAAAAAGATCTGGCAACACCATGAAAAATATACCGCAGTATCGTGCTACAGAATTCTCGTATTTCACCAAAACTCCAAAATATGATTGCTTAAGAAAATTGTGTTTGGAATTAACAAAAATATTTTCTGGATTGGATAAAAGAAAATTCTGTCTCGACTGTGTTGCTATAAAGAATAATAACGTACATACAAATTTTCGTTTACCAGACGTGTCTCCGTACAGAATAAATAACAGTGATTACAATATATCTATGAATAAAAACTTTATTGATTCACCCATAGCCAAAGATACGATTTTGAACTTAAGCGGCTTGGATTTTGAGTCGAGTTTCAAACAAACAGACACACAAGATGTATCCCCAAGCAAGTTATTACGCAAGAAGCAAATAAGTGAAAAAATTGCCAAATTAAAATTTTACGGCGAACCACCCCCTTTGAGTCCAATGAACATAATTCATAAATCGAAAAATGTTACAAGTGCTTTCAAAAGTCCGTTGACCTCAAGGAATGACAGTGCAAACATTGCCAGTAACGATATTTCAACACCTTTACGCACAGATCGTATAGATAAAGAAAATTCGAATTTACAATCAAGTCCAGTATTGTCTACGGGAAGAAGCGTAGTGAAAAGAATAATAAGTGTGAATCCAGTGAAATTAAACTTTAATACCGACGAAGTTTGTGAAAAAAAAGAAAACACTTTGGATCCCTTTGCAGAAGAGTTCGATGCGAGTCCGCCTTTAAGTTTAGATTGAATCAAAGTTACCGATTACTTTGATTCTGAGTAAACAAATTGGTGCAAAGAAAGAGTATTCTATTTTTTTAAACTATGTTGTTTAAAATTACGTATTATTTAGTGTTGCCGTAAGACCTGTTTTACAAATAATTCTAATAAATTTGCCTTATAATCTACGTTTAGGACTACCTTCCATCATGAACAGAATAAAACATATATGATTAATGTGAGATGGAGTTACATTGTAACTTATAAAAACAGATATCATTGAAATAGGAATCCAGGTACTGGAAACCTTATTTATTTTTGGTTTTATAAATATTTAAATTAGTTTCTGAGGTGCCTTATGTTTAATAATACCATTTAAGTGTTGATTATTATTAATGAGATATTTATGTGAAAATAAAAATATTGAATATTCATACATAATACGGTGTTTCATTTTATACAATTATAAAAACTACTATTATGTTCGTTTTAAAATGCTAAAAGAATGTAATTCAAAGCTACTGTCGTATAAAAAGGTCAAAATATAAGTAATATTTCTCAATGTAATAGAGGGCAACACCATTAGTGCGATTATGAAAAAAAATAACTAACCGCGATCGAGTCGTAAGTAAGGTATGCATTGAAAACTAGATTATGTGGTTTATTTAGATTTTATTGAATAATTGTTTTCTAAAATATAAACGGGGGAGGCTTATACATAATCAAATACCTAACAAATACCTGAGTAATAATTTAATATACAAAATTAATATTCGCTTATCCAATTTTCAATTGAATGATACTACAAAATTAATGCTGAAATGTAATCAGAGATAAACTACTAACATGCTATATCAAAGATAGAGGCAAAGCATTTAATCTATATAAGCGCTGAGCGCACAGCGCGCATTAGAAGTTTAAGCATATTGTTATCGTGGTTTAACATTATTCACTATTTGTCTTACCTTACGTTAATACTGCCGTTATAATGAAACGAGTCGTTATCTCCTACACGGTGATAATTTTACTTTTATTTCAATTAGTTTTTTGAATTATCTCAAATCAAATCTCGTGAGTGTTGCAACATTCCTACATTATTGTCACTTCAAGGTGACCTTCAAATTCGGCTAGTTTGACGTTTATTAACTTGCGAAAATTCATTATATTTGAATTTTCTACCCGCGTAGACATGCCATTTATTAAATTCATATCGTAATAAAGTTCGGGGCAACTTGATCAAGTTAAAAACCCCATTGTGCCACGTATTGAGTGAAGTTTTCAGTGATAAAACCAGTTCTACAAGATTCGATAGGGGCAATCTTATTTAAAACGTAAGTAAACTTAAATGCATTATAGGTATTCTTAGTTACGTAGCTGTTCATTCAGTGATGATCTATAAATAATTTTTATCACTTTTAATCGTTGCCGTAGCGTACAGATACTCGGTAATATATGCCGCTGTTTATTTTACAAATTCATTGAATTGTACGCGTGTAAAGTATATTTTACTTGCCGGCAACTGCGGCTCCGAATTAAATTTAAATTTCTATTTAATTACAAGAAAAATCGTTATTATTTTAAAAGTTTGAGAATTGTTATTAATTATTGAAATAAAAGTAATTTATATGTAAGTTAATTTATACGTGTTTTGTGGACCATAAAATTAATAAAGAGAAATATAATCATATTTTAATTCATAAACTAAATCAAATAAAATTAAAATAAATTATTACTTATTAGTAATGACTAATTAATGTAATTATTTTTAACAAAAAACAGAACTAAATTGATATCATTAAAGTACCATGGCCAACTTAAAAAAAAAGGAATCATAGAAATAGATTCACTCATTAAAAAGTTATGAGGAAGCAAAAACAAAATAAAGTTAAATTGATAACCACCTCCTTTTCTAAGTCGGTTGAAAATATTGCATTTTGCCATAGTCACCTAGACACTAAAAATATTTTTTACATAAATGGTAAATTAAATTTTAACAATAACTTATAAAGTTTCACAAAAACATTACACAAATTCTTTAAAATATGCTTGTTACAGCAACAACACAACAAACTGTGTAAATAATAAAAAAAAGGATATAAATATAAAGTAATGCATTTGAAACCTCGTTTGATTAAGTTATAGTAGTTATGTCCAAAAAATAATATATATAAATCTGAGTTTTTCTTACAAATGTCTCATTTATATAATACTAGCTGCGCCCCGCGGTTTCACCCACGTAAGTCCACATCCCGTAAGAATATCGGCATAAAAAGTTACCTATATGTTATTCCAGCTGTCCAGCTGTCTACGTACCAAATTTCATTACAATCGGTTCAGTAGTTTTTGTGTGAAAGAGCAACAAAAACACACTCATCCTTACAAACTTTTGTATTTATAATATTAGTAGGACTAGCAGACCTGGCAAACGCTGTTCTGCCTATCTCTTATCATTTAAGGGTATGAAAAATGAATGTTGGCTGATTACTCAAACCTAATCGATATGCACACAATATTTCATGAGAATAGATCCAGCCGTTTCGGAGGAGTATAGTAACTAACATTGTAATTTTATGTATATAGAGATTTTATTGCTAGTAAAGGAATAATTTTAATTATGTATAGTCACTTGAAAATCTCTTTTGTTTGTGGAAACGTTATATTAAATACCCATCATATTCAAATATAGATATTTTTAGAGATAAGTGCCTGTTCTTGTTGTTATTACATAATAATATATACATGTATCTTATCTATAATGTCATTATAATGTACTCATGACATTTTTACAAATAATAATCTCATAGGAATGTGACTCATATGTGTTCTTAAATTATCGCATATATCTTCTATATAAATAAAATTGAATTTCTAAATCTGTTGCTAAGCATAGTGCTCGAGAAGGGGTGGACCAATTTAGTTAATTTTTGATTAACGTCTTTGTTAGTTATAAGGTAGGTTTCTATGTAGAGAGGATAAACCATATGTGAAGTTTTGGCGGTTAACCATATTAAATATATTTCATCTTATATATTGCACTGTCATATATAATAATTATTAAAAGTGATGAACTGAGGCAATAAAAAGTTTGAAGTCGCGAAATTAAAATGTGAAATTAAAAATAAAATATTTATAAAAGTATTTATATAACTTTTATAGTACATAATTTTTACTTTAGTAATATAGTATAAAAGTTATGCATAGGTGTTTTTTTACATTGTCTGTCTGTGCATTGCTCCAGCCATAGACAAAACCACAGGATCATTTATGACCGGTTGTTTCATGTTAACAATCGAATTGCAAAAATAACTAGTTATAATGAAACTAATAGCAGGTTAATAAATCTATCTCGATATCTATCGAATATATAATTACAATTCTTATCGTTATATCCACGTGGGAACATAAATGTGTCCATACTGATGACGTATGTAGTCTTGATATTTTAGTTTTATGTTTTTAATGATTTTACAAAAAAGTACTGGACCGATTGCAATGAAATTTGGTCCGTAGATAGCTGGACAACTGAAATAACATATAGGCAACTTTTTATCCCGATATTCCTACGGGATAGCGACTTACGCGGGTGAAACCGTGGGGAGCAGTTAGTTAACCCATAAAGTTCATTGATCATGTCAATTAACGAACTAATAAATATGAACGATTGAACCTATAAGTTATTCGATTAGGATGTTTCCATTTGATTTAATCGTGAGATAAAGGCTATCGCATATCGCGTTTCTCATATAGAGTTCACTTATTCGGAACTTATCTGTCCTAATATTATAAAGCTGAAGAGTTTGTTTGTTTGAACGCACCAATCTCAGGTACTACTGGTCCGATTTGAAAAATTCTTTCAGTGTTAGATATTGAGGAATTGAGGAAGGCTATAAGCTATACATGCACGAAGCCGGGCCGGACCGCTAGTATTAATATATGATTTGTTTTGAGTTGATTTGATATCGTAAAAACTATTATCAGTCACCTATTCGCTCTAAATTGATGATATGGGTCAATTTGCAGCGGAGCTGTCAGCATCATTGGTCTGCTATTATTTCGATACTTTTGTTTCGTAACGAATGCAGTAGGTGAGCATTTATAATGCTTTGGAACACGGGAAGTTTGTTCACGAAAATATTGTAAATAATCTTAGAAATTATAATTAGTCGTCTAAATTTCGCATATTTTCCTGATGCGCATGAGTTTTATGAGTATTAAGGTTTAATTCATGTTGTTAGTCTGGACGCATTGCATAGAAAGTTCATATGAAATAAATATAGCTTTAGAAGACAACAAAACAATAGAACCAACTAAATTGACTCACTTGCTCTTGCATAGTATTCGAAAGGAAATTATTTAACCCTGTCGATAATAAGATAAACAAATGAAATTATTGTATTGTCACCTATACTGGATATAGTTAAACAGTTTGAATTAAATATCTCCGCGCTGTTCTGAAGTGAGCTGGCCGCTTCGAAATCGAGTCCAATTGAGTCTGTGACACACTAACATACCGACCAGTCTGCGCTATTGTATAGGTGCAATTCGATTCCTAAAACGCTTTCTTACATCCTAAAAATGTCACGCAAAAGTAATTATAACAGAGCTGTCGTAATATCTGTTGGAAGATGCAAAACAAAGTTACGTAATATATTTTTGCTTATTTACATAAAACGTATGACTGACATTGGGCGCCCGCCAAATATATTTGCTGTTTCACGTTTTAGTATGAAGTTTATAATAATTGTATAATACATTGTAGAAAAGTATAAGATCGACCAATAATTAGAAAGAGAAAGAAAATAAAACAACCAATATTTTACTTATACTTAACTAAACGCAATTTTTTTCAACCGACTTCAATAAAAGAGATTATCATTAGACTGTTTGTTTTTTGTCGTGTTTACTAAGTACGCCTCATAAATTTGTACTGGGTAGACCGATTTTTATGATCCTTTTTTTAATTGATAGCTGGTGCCTGCCATGTGGTCTGATTTTGTTAGTTTGTTGAAAACAATTATTGTTCGTGTAAACTTCTACAAGTGTTTATGATTAACTAGCTGCGCCCCGCGGTTTCACCCGCGTAAGTCCATGTCCCGTAGGAATATCGGCATAAAAAGTTGCCTATATGTTATTCCAGTTGTCCAGCTGTCTACGTACCAAATTCCATTGCAATCGGTTAAGTAGTTTTTGCGTGAAAGAGCAACAAACACACACACATCCTTACAAACTTTCGCATTAATATTAATCGTAGGATTAGTAGGATAGTAGGATAATGATTTTTATCTATTACTATTTCAGACAAGATGTCTCGCGATCGCTCCTCTCGCCGCTTCTACAGGTCGGATTCGACGCACGACCTCCTGTCCTACATGGACAGAGGTCTGGCTGCCAACGATGAGAACAGGTGGACCTTCGAAACCGCCTGGGAGGCTGCTAACAAAGGTATGGTATTTGACCATTATACTTCCTTGTGGTTTCAACCGACAGCAAAGATAGGAGGTCAATTCGACTGTTTGTTTTAGTGTTTGTTACCTCGTAGCTTATTACTGGGTGAACCGATTTGTATGATATTTTTTTTATTTGAGAGCTCCATGTGACCTTTCAAATTAGTTTCAATTTAGTTCTGACAATTTGAAGGCGGTTTAGTTTCTTATTTAACACTAGCGCTTGCCCGCGTCTTCTCACGCGTTAAATCGGAGTAGTTTAATAGATTTTATTATACATGTAAACCTTTCTCTTCAGAATCACTCTTCACTCTTCAATCACTCTTTCAGAATCACTCTAGCTATTTAAAAAAAAAACACATCAAAATCCATTGCGTGGTTTAAAGAATTAAGCATACATAGGGACATAGGGACAGAGAAAGCGACCTTGTTTTATACTGTGTAGTGTTGATAATGTTTAACGTGAGTATCGATGTTTCTTAGATAGGGGTAACTAAAAAAACCGGCTGAAACCTAGCGTCTTTCCTTAATTTTTATGGAGGAACAACACCCAAAACCGTTTATATTGTAATAATATAATATACATAAACTACATAAGTACATATTCATGTTGTTCATCGATGGACTACTAAACTACTCAATCGATTTTAATCAAATTTTGCACACCATATGCAGTTTGAAAACCAACTTAAAATGATAGGATAGTTTATATTATTTGAATTACGATAAATGATTACTCGGTTGGAGCCGAGGCGTGCAGTTAGTATAGATAATAAATACTCAATTCTACAACAAATAGGTCAAATCAATCTCAAATTATACTGACTGATATATAATAAATCATTAAGTTAAGTTAGCCTTTCCTTTCAAAATTTATTCAGTTCTCACCTAAACACTAACGTACGTGCCTAGATGCCTGTAACATTGGACCTAGAACGAGTTAGTCCCGTTCGGTTCCAGCTCTGAGCTAGTACAATAGGTCATTGTGCTTGCTTAGTCTCGTTACATTGCTAGGTTGATCTTAATCTGAACTAAATGCTTATTGAAATAACTTAAAAGTTATGTAAACTCTCGGTTCGGAAAGCAGGTGTTTTATACGTTTAATATATTTAAGTTACGTTAATAAGAGAACAAATTAAATTGTCTCACATAGAGTATATGTAAGGCAATTATTTGATCCTGTCGATCCTAATAAAGGTAAAAAGATAAACTCATGAAACGATTGTATTGTCACCAATCGTGGCCGCAAATGTGGGTCAAAATTGAGTCTCTCATACAAACATACAGGTGAAGCTAACAACAGCGTGTTAAAAGCCAGTGTATTTCTTCGTTATAATATATCTATATCGAATCACGTTTAATACGAATCAAATTAGATATTTATGCACTTTTATTATTTATGCTTTTAAACGATTTAAAAACTGTAAAACATATAACTTAACTCTTTTTGCAATTATGACTTTAAATTTTGAACTTGGCCTATATCTAAGAAAAATTAATTCTATTTAATTCTGAGAAGAATTATATTAAAACAATATTTTCGATCAATCTAAATGTATAGGAATACTATGACATCAAATTGTCCACAAACCATCCGAGTGTTTTTTATGCCTGCGATATATCTGTAACAAGCTATCCTCCTGGTTTCGCACGTGATACAAATTTATCGTATATATAGCATTAATTCAAGGGTCATGTATATATGCAACGATAGAAACGGGAGAATTATTAAAAACGATCTAGTAGTTCCAGAGTACCCCCAACGTCACTAAGTCATAAATTCATAAACTTTATCGTTTCATAATATTAGTAAGAAGGAAACAACGAAATATAGAAACATTTATTCTATCAAAGGAAAAAACCTCACAGTAATAATGACAAAAAAAATACTATCGGCAAAGAAAAAAGGCGATATATAAATACTAAAACAAACATTTATAAAGTCAAAAATGCACATAAAAAACAAAGATAATATAAAGAATCCTGAGTATACATTAATAACTGCTTATAACTAGCTTTATCGAGAGTCAAAATTAATTTTTCCATACACATAGTGTTAAAGAAGTAAGTACAATATAATATTGATTTAATACTTTGTTTTTCAGTTGGTGGAATTTACACTGTCATCAGATCGAAGGCATACGTCTCCACTGAGGAGATGGGTGATAATTACTGTCTATTGGGTACGTGTTTCATTTCATATAGCAGTCATTTATTTATATATACTTACTACCTGCGCTCCGCGGTTTCAACCGCGTAAGTCCGTATCCCGTTGGAATATCGGGATAGAAAGTTGCCTATATCTTATTCCAGTTGTCCAGCTCTCTACGTCCCAAATTTCATTTTGTTTTAAATTTATGATTTTTCAATTTATCTGCACATATGGATAAAATCACCACTGCTCGAACCGTGAAGGAAAACATTGTGATGAAACCGACATATCCGAGAGTCAAAAGTTCGACATGTGACATCTGGCCATCCGCACTTGTGGATGGATGTGTTGGATTATGGCCTGAACTCTCATAGGAGGCCTGTGTCCCAGCAGTGGGACAGTTAAGTAAATAAATGTTATATTACATCATTATACCTTCTCAGGTCCATACAAAGAGTCCTGTGCACGGCAAGAAGTAGAGGAGGCAGATTTCCCCCCCAACTCCCCCCTCACAACTGCCGTTAACGCTATGAGGAGTCAGGGGTATAAGGTATGGATAATTATTTCTATACAGTCAAGGAAAACATCACGAGTAACCCAGCATGTCCAAAAATCAAAAGATATGTGACCAGGCCATGTTGGCCAGGCTGGTAGATTAGGGCATGTACCCTCGAGAAAGCCTGTATCCCCGCAGTGGGAACAAACATGGGCTAAGGATGGTCATCCTTTCCCATATATATTAAATATTATATAATAGAATATTTCAGAAATTAACCGTCGTTAATTTCTGAAATATTGTCCCAGAATGGTCAAGTCTTGAATAATATTTTCGGTATGTTCCAAAAACAAGTAGAATATGTTAAAAGAACATAGCTTTTTCGTTTATCTGTAAACTTTTCAATGAATTGTGCTGATATTTACTTTGTTGAAAGTAACATAGTGATTAAATTTGTACTAAACAATAAATATATAGTGTTTTAATTGCAAAAAATAGCAATTCTTGATTCTAACAGCTTACAGACACAAAAAATACAGTCGGATTGATATCATCCTTATTTTGAAGTCGGTTGACAATATAAATAACATTAAAATGTAGTTCCCAATGATTCCAGCTCCACACAGGCACGTGGCTCGTCGATGGCAACCCCCAAATCATTCTATTCGACATTGGTTCAGCGGCTTGGCAACTGGACAGTTACAAGCAAGAGCTATGGGATACGTGTTCCATTGGAATCCCACATCTCGACGTCGAGGCGAACGACGCGGTGATACTGGGATTCATGGTCGCACAGTTTATAACTGAGGTGAGCGTATTATATAGGCTCTAGTTACAAGATAAGGGATAGAATGTTCCATTGGATTCCTACATCTCGTCGTTAAGGCGAATGACACGGCGAAATTGTTAAATTAGTATAAAAAATTATAATGAAAATGTAGTCAAAAATACATCTTACT